>NC_087206.1:99921169-100131169 GCF_015104395.2 Macrobrachium nipponense | reverse complement strand
AAAATGGATTCTTTGGTTATTACATACGTTAATCGTGCATTAACCATTTTTTCTAAGATTTTGCATAGGCAACTTGTTAGAGATATCGGTCTATAATTGGATGGATTACTTGCATCCTTTCCTGGTTTGTTTATTGGAATAATTATGGCATGTTTCCATTTATCAGGAAAGACACGTTTTAGCCAGATACTATTGTAAAATTTTAATAAATATGATTTAGCTATAGGAGCTAATTTTTCTATCATTTCAAATGATATTTTATCATATCCTGGTGCAGAGGGATGACAAGAGTTGATGGCATTATCTAGTTCATCCATGTTAAAAATATAGTTATATTCCAGGTCTTCAAGAGTTTCAAAATTGAGTATTATATTTTCTTTTTTTTTCTGATACTTTGAAAATGTGTATCTAGGCTGGAGTAAGCACTGATGTTTTCAAAATGTTTCCCAATTATGTTTGATATTTCATAAGTATCATGGTATATTTTTCCATTTAAATGTATTGCACTTCTTGGAGGTCTTATATGTTTTCCATTGATTTTCCTTATCTTTTGCCAGATATCCCTTGTGGATGTGTTTGAAGATATGTTTGAGACATATTCTTTCCATGATGCGATTTTTTCAGCTATTACCGTTTTTCTAAATTTGGCTGTATATTTGTTATATAGTGGTTTAATGTGGTTAATTGTTATGTTGTTATAACTATTTTGTTTAATATGTTTATACTATAGGGCATTTTGTTGAGTGATTTAAGGCGAGTTTTGAGTCTGTTTAGATTGCGACTCAATATATGTTTTATTTTACTTAATGTTGTTAATGTTGGATTCCACCATGGGACAGGGGATTTTGTGGAATGTGTTTTGGTTTTTGGAATACTTTTATCTGCAGCATTTATTATGAAGTTTGAGAAGGATTCACATGTAGTATTGTGATCTTCATTATGTGGGAATGGTGGTATGTTTCGTGTGTATAGGAAATATTTTCATCCCAGTTAGCTTTTTGGATATTATATCTTGTAGGTGGCAATATTTTGACATTACTTAAGTAGTTCAGAATGATTGGGAAATGGTCACTTGTGTATGAATCGTCTAGGACGTTCCATTCAAATTTCTCCGCTACATCATTTGAACATAATGAAATGTCAATTGAAGAAAAGGTTAGGTGTGTATTTGAAAAATATGTTGGAACTTCACTTTCATTGAGACAATACAGGTTGTGTTTCATTATAGTATTCTCTATGTTGATTCCGGATGTGTCAGTGGGGTTATTAATATCCCATAATGGATTATGTGCATTAAAATCTCCTACTATAAGTAGTGGTTCCTGTATACTTTTGCTAATAAGTTCAGAAAAAATCACTGAAATTTGCATTGAAATTTGGTTGGTTATATAAATTACAAATAGTAATTTTACTTTTATCAGGCATATACAGTTTAATTGATGTTATTTGATATGGCATAGATGGTATGTCAACAGGTTCATATGTAATGCTATTATGAACGTATATGGCTGTGCCTAATTTTCCACCGTCAGTTGGTGAATAACAGGCAATTTTATAGTGTTGGATATTTGTAGGGTTACTTCCTATATGTTGTAGACATATGCACATTGGGTTGTGGTCTCGTATGATTCTTTGTAATTCACCCAGACGTAGTCGGGTTAAGAGACCATTTATATTCCATTGAATGATTTTATATTCCATTATTGGGAGGAATTGGTGTTAAATTCTGTAAATTGATTGCTGATTTTACTTTGTCTCGTAGTTTATATGCATTTGAATTTATTTGTGGTTTTTTAATCATTGTATTTGTATGTTGGTTATTAGATTCTGCAGTTGTTTGTTTTTCATAGTTGAATATTAATAAGTCTATTTTTGATTTTATAATTTCCTTTTGTATTTTAAGGATTCAGAACATAATTCGTTCTCATGTTGGTGTGTTAAAGGGCACCTCCTTAATTTGGTAAAATTGTCAATACAATTTCGTACTGTGTCCTCTGTCTTGTTAGTTAGTTGGTTATATGTACTTACAAAGCATTCATTACAACCACAAGATGAAGCATGTTTGGTAATGTTAATTATTGGTTCAGAAGTTTTTGGTCTAGCTTTAGAAATTTCTGGTTTTGTAATTCTATTGTTCCTTTTCTGTAGTGATAAGGACTGTTGGTTTGAGGGGTTATTTGTTTTGTTGTTAATGGGATATTTCGGTCTTGTGGATGGTTGGGGGGTGATAGTTATATTTTGGTTTGGTTTAATGGTATGATTTTCATTAGTATTATTTGATGGAAATTGTAAAGAGTGATCTTTACTGTCCAGATGTTGGCTGTTTGATTGAGATTGAGGGTAATTGTGTATTTCCACTTGTGATGAGGTTAGTTTAATATCTTTTTTAAAATGTTCTCCTGGTGTATTTGGAGTCTCTCTGGATTGATTGTAATTTTCAATATTTACTTTTTTTCCCTTAGGTGGGGTTCTTTCTAGAATTCTTTTCTTTTTGCCAGTTCGATTATCATCATTATTTAATTCTTCTTCTATTGGAAGTTCTTTTCCATGGATAACTGAATCATCTATGTTAGTGGTGGTATTGGTTGTTGTAATATCATTTTTATTTTGGGTTTCAGTATTATTGGTATGAAATCCAGTTTCCATGTTTATACTATCTTGTTTGTCATTGTGCTGTTTGATGTCTTGATTTTTAGTCACATTTGAAAAGGTGGGGGTTTTGGATGGATTGTTAACGCCTCTTACTTTTAGCTCAAGTCTGGCTTCCATGACTGACATTCCTGTCCTATTTATTAACAACTGAAGTTCTGTATTATATTGGTAAATGAACACTCCTTAGATTTTGCGTGATGGGCTAGTCCACAATTAATACATTTTGATTGATTACAGTTCCAATTAGTGGTATGGTCATCTGATGCACAGACTGCACATATAGCTTTATTACGGCATCTTTTGTATGTGTGTCCATACCTTGAGCACTGTGTACATTGTAATGGTTTAGGAACAAAAGGACGAACTTCTCTATTTTGTCCAAGAATTTTTATTTTAAATGGCAAGTCTTGGCCTGTAAATTTTATTTTGGCAATGTTGATATTTTTACTTTTATCTTTCCTACTTGAAATCGAGTATATTTCTAAATCGTGGATATTGTTATATCTCAATTTTAGGGAGTCTAGCAATAGTTGTTTTGAAGGAAGCTCCTGCTCGCTATTGGGTAGAATGACTGTACCCTGTACATAATTCAATGTTTCGTGGCTTGTAATTATTACCTTTATATTATTTATTTCTGTTATACTTAAAAAGGCAGTGGACTGCTTTTTATTGGTTACTTGGATAAGCCATTCATTGTCCTTGATGTGTCTGCATTCCATGTCTTGTGTTGGATATATGTTAAGTAATTTGTTTTCTAGCATCGCTGCTGAGATTTTGTTGTCAGCTTTGAGGACTAGAAATCTTGACCAATTGTCTGGTCCAAAGAGGTCATCAAAATGTACCAATGTGGGATTAAGTCGGTAATTTTTGTTTCTCTTTGGTCCTTGTTTTATGTATGTTGCTTGTCTATTATGATTTTTATATTTTCTGTATTGCTGGGAGGATTATTTGTCTCTAATTCAGAATTATTGTTCATCATATATGGTTCCATTGTTACGATATTGGAGTTTACCAATTTATTTTTGTTTGTTTCTTTTTTATTTATGCACTCTATTTGGTTTTCTGGCTCTGCTGCTTTACTTGGAACAGGGTGTTCCTTTGTATCTTTTATAGTACTTTCACTGCTTGTGGCAGTACCTAGGAAATTCGGGAGTGACGTGCCAATGGTCATCAACTGTGCCGTAGTTTTTCCATCATGGGGCCCAGGGGTACTCAAATCATTTATTTCACAGTTCATAAATTTTGAGTTTTTACAAAAAAAAAAAAAAAAAAAAAAAAAAAAAAAAAAAAAAAAAAAAAAATTCTTGAAAAGATATCATTGGCCCTTCGCGAAGTTAAATCTTCTGCCAAAGGCACAAGTGAGAAAGGACTCCCAAATGTCCGCATCCCTACCCTACCCCAAAAGGGGATGGCATAACATGATTAGTATGGCCCAAGTGTAAGCAGAACCCGCTTGCTAGGACTAAGAGTATTATGTTAATACAATTATCCCCATCCTAATCACATTATGGGCAAACTGGATAGAATGCCGAGAGTTCTATTCCTAGAACCAGGCCCCCCCTGGAATCCGTGGTCCAGCTCCACAGAATAGTTCCGCCTGAAAAATAGGTCCGAACATTGTCGGGTAGATGATGGATCTACCACAGTTCTCACTATTTAGCTTCGGATTTAACCCCACGTTAAGCCATGACATGTTTTCTCATTATTTGCTTTCAAAAATTTTGGCAAAAATGGAAAAGTCCACATAAGTTTTCTCGAAAATATATAAAGTCATATGGGACTCTTGGGTTCGAACCTGGGAAGAGATTCCTGAGGTTCGAGAGACCCCCTCACCACGTCAAGGTGGTCCCAAAATGAGGGGGGCCATTCAAGTGGAAATTATGGTTATGTAATTACTTGGCAAGTTATTAAATGAAAAAAAAATTTTCCATATACAAACTGAAGTCAGCAGAAATCTTCCAATAGTCTGAGTACCCATCCAAATCCCTGAACATCCCAGGTGAAACTAGTCACTCTCTGAATGGTCTTACCAGCAAAAATCTGTGGAAGGGAGGTGGTGTACTGGCAATTGGAAAGTGGGTTTGTATGATGAAATTTGTGTTAAGTTTCTCACGTTTGCTTTGTTTGAAGACTTGATGTTCTTTATGTTTTGTATGTATGTCTTTGTTTGTGAATGTGTTTGAAGGTTCATGTTGTTTTTTTTTATTTTTTTTGTTACAGTTGAGTAATAGATGGTTAAGTTCCCTTTAGCCTGTAACAGATTTCCATTAGCAACTAACAAATCAGTCGAACACCTGGAGAGGCTGAAACCAGCTGATTGTCTACAGATTGTCATTTCCTTAGCCATTGTTATCATAAAGCATTGACGGAGTAAGAGGACAAGAGATAATAAGCAGATAAGATGTAAGTGGGCGCAATAAGGCACTAGTGAAAAGATATTCATTGTATTCAAAATTATTTTCAGAAGGCTCATCTATGATTCATTCAGCTTTTATACACAGATTCAGTTTTCTGCAAGGAAGTGTAGTGCTTTGACAGAAGTAACAGAAAACTATTCCTGAGAATGTAGAACTTTGAGTATACAATAAGAAAAGGAGAAATCACCTCAGAGGAAGACAGAATTTGAGGTGAATCAAAGAAGAGAAAAGGCTACTGAAGAAGTCGATGTGAGAGGGGAAACTATGAGTAAAGTATATACCATTGGATCTCTTTGATTTATTTGACAGCAAGGCTTTGAATGATTCTTTGAAAACCAACACAAACACAGATTTAGCATTATGATTAATAAATTAGGTTAAGGTTCTTTTGATGGTTGTTGTAATATTATATTAATATTAATAATTAGGTTAATGTTCTTTTGATGCACATTGTAGTATTAAGGTTAATAAATTAGGATAGTTTTCTTATTTAACCTTTAAATCTGTTCCCTGTCACCCATCTCCAACATTGTGTAACAAAGGCCTTACAGTGGGACACTTTTGTAAAGTAATGGGTTTGTAAAGTAAAAAAAAAAATGATTTTGTTTGAAAAAAATGTATCTACAAAAAAACAAACTCCATATTTTATGATTGCCTGAATATTATTAAATTCCATATTTTATGATTGCCTGAATATTATTTAAGTGGGAATATATCACTAATCAAGGAAACGAGACTTGATGAATCCTTAGAGCAAGGGTGAATAGTATTCAGTGGACTTCAGTTTTTAACTAGAGGTCATTAAATTTTCTTTTTTCAAGTCCAAATAAAACTTGAGCCGAGACTATTACAGGACAACAAAAATACATATCCAAAGATTTATGGATCCAATTTCTTTAAACAATGGCGCACAAAAAATGAAAGGTACCTCTTGGATGTTATGTTTAATACTGAATAAGTTTCCATATTAGTATTCTTAAAAGAATGTAATCATTCTTCCAGGTATATACTCTTCTTAGGGCAATGCCTCATGGCCCCATCTAAGCAAAGAGTTGGGTCTTCCTTATTTCTAGTTAAACTAGCAAAGATAGAATAAAAAAAGTTGGAGAAGCTTGTGAATAAGAACAAGTTGTATGCACCTTTGCTACAAACCTTGGTATATACAAGAAGCCAATAGTACTCTTATCTGTGATTGTACTGAAAAGGCATGAATTTCATTAATAAAATAGTTGGAATCAAAAGCTAATAAGCTAAGGTTTCAAATGTCTCACTGGAAAGGTTGAATTCAGGATTGTGACTTTTGATATTGTACTATTATTCACAAAGGAACACCACAGATAACCTGCTGATATACTGCCACTCTAATAGAACTGATTACAGTAAACAGTAAACATCCCCATATTCGTGATCTCAAGATTTGCGGATTTTTCTGTGAAACCAGTCTATTAATTATTCGCAAAAATTTTGGCAATTCGCGGACTTCTTCATCGAGAAATATTCAATAAGTAGTGTATTTTGAAGTTATTTTTATAACTAAATACATTTTTTATGATGAAAAATTATTAACTAATTTCAAATATTTTTCTAATACGATTAAATGATAACATTAAATAAAAATAATTCTGTATCTCTCATTCTCCCCTTCCTATTTCAGATTTCTTTCTCTCTCTCTCTCTCTCTCTTTTACTGAGATAAGAGAATTTTTATGTATATGTATGTTTATTTGTTTTGTATAATAAATAAATGATTTACCTAATAAGTACTAATTTTCAAACAATAATAATAATAATAATAATAAAAATAATGATAACAATAATAATAATAATAATAATACACTGTTATTACAATATCTATGTATTTCTAGTTAGTAAGTCATTCAAAAATATTAAACAAATAAAAATCACCCACAAATCTTTTCTTGCAAGCTGTGAAGTGTGGGGGAGGGGGGATTTGTCAAATACATCACATTATTCAACATTTTCTGACAACAAGGGTACCTGTTGCCACTCCCTGATCAAATTAATTTCCACCTTCCTTCCTTTCTCTCTCTCTCTCTCTCTCTTGCCAAAGGGTAAATTGAGAAATGGATAGATACATAGATAAATACTTAGTTAAGTCCTTTCTCTCTCTCTCTCACCCTCTGGAAAAGATACGTACTACTAATTTGGGTCTCTTTAACCAATTGGTATTAACACATATGCACACTGTGTGTGCGTGTGTGCAGCGTTTTAAAAATGCGTAGCAAAGGTAATATACATCTTTGGAAGACAAAAACACAAACAAATTGTTTTGTTGTCATTCACTAGAAAAGAGAAATAGATTAACATTTCAGAGAGATTAAAGCAATAAATTCTCTCTCTTGCTCATGCCAGCCTTGTAGGCTAAACATAAAGACTTAGTGGTATATATATATGATGGGTTGAGGACTGTCTCTAATCAACATTACCTGCAACAACTGCCCATTTTGCCAGGAACTACAGAACCTTCATTTCCATCTTTCCTGGCATAGGTTCTTTTGTCTCCAATGACAGTGGTGAGACGGTAGTTGGGGGAGGAGGAGGCATTGCCTGCAGAGAAGGAATCTACTGGAGGGAGTGGTGAAGGACTCATCATCATTTCCTTGGGACAGGATTGCCCTTCTTATACTTCCTCTTCTCATATAAGGCCCACCGAGATGCCTGGCACTCTTCACACTTGATGTATTTTGAATACCTTAAAACATCCAACCCCATAGCCCCCCGGCACAAAATACACAAGGTATGTGGAGTGCAGGTCTACTGCTATCAGGGACATAAACTGGCTTCATGGCTTGCCTTTGCCAGCACAACGCCTGAACTTGAGCTTATTTTTCTCCACAGTAGCCATATTACCAAACATGGGATTGTACATTCATGAGGCACACAAACCAAAGGAAGGAGAAAGGTCAGCCATATAGTTTGGACACCACAAATAAATAAACTACTAGACCTCATGCCCCAAAATCTCACAAATTTCTACAAATTCTAAAATTAATTGGCTACCTATAGGAGGGGTACTAGCACAAAAAAAGCAATGTATGTAGCATTCAACACAGGAAGGTGCTAATACAACTGAGAACACAGTGGGCAAGACTTGGCTGACTAAGATTGCATGCTCACAAGCCTACCCGACATGATTTTTTTTCTAGTTAGTAACAACCAAAGCACACCTTGAGAAAGAAAGCACAGTTTAGTGTTCCTGTTAAAACAAACAGGCCATGCTACTACAGTTCAACTACTTGAAGAATTACAGAAAGCTATCACTTACCCTTGTCAATTATACAAAATAAAAAGTAAATACTGACGGTAACAATTTAGTTTTGAAAAGACCGCCAGTCATTAATAAATTACAAATCCCATGTTTGGCAGAAAAGTCTAATTTGCCACTTCTTTTACATAAGCACAAACTCAAGATTATAGAGATATCCCTGTGGTAGGGATGTAAGAGTACTAACACCGCAGGGCCTGCGTGTCATAAAAGGCGACTAAAAGGACAGCTGCTGCCTTGCAATCTTACTTCTTCATTAAAAGGCTAGGCCCACAGCCAATAACTGAGGAAACTGCGGTCTTGCAGTCGTACTTTTTAGTAAAGGCCAGGTCAACTGCCAATAACTGTGGAAACTGCTGCCTTGCAAGTGGACTTTTTAGTCAAAGGTAAGGCCCACCGCCAATAACTCTGGTTGGTGACAGCAAGGGCATACAATTGTAAAAACCCCCTTTTCCAAACAATAAACCATGCTGGATGATTTAAGGAATATGAATGCGGCTAGAGCATCCCCTGTAAGCAACACGTGTCAGAATCTCCCTACCAGCGAGATAAATGGACAAGGGGTACCACAGGGGTTACAACTGTGGCCAAAGAAGTTAGTGAAAGAGTGGAAGATATGAGCAGATACGTGGAACATTGGTACTCTAACAGGAAGACTGTGGGAAATACTGGATGTGATGGAGAGGAGGGGGACGATATATTTCTTTTGTGTGCAGGAGACTAGATGGAAATGGAATGGGACTAAAGAGATAGGAAATGGGTATAAGCTCTATTACAGCAGGTCATGAGAGGAAAGAAATGGAATTGGAATTATAGAAGAAGGTACCAACTGAAAGGAAAAAGTGGTAGAAGTAAAGAGCATAAATGATAGGCTTTTAAAGAGTCCAGTAATAATAGGGGACAAAGTAGTAAATATAATATCAGCATACGCTCCTCAGATGGGGTGCCAAGAGCAAGAGAAAGAATTACGTATTTAGACAGGAGTTTGAGGCAATCATTAGAACAGTGAGAGAGGAGGAGAAACTAATAGGCAGTCTCCAGTTAATAGCGGGGGTTCCATTCTTGGTGGGTGCCATTAACCGAAACTCGGAAGTTGATGCCACAGTTACTCTATCATCAACACCTTATGGTGCTGATAACCAAAACTTGGTGCTTTGTGGCACCATAAATTGCCGATTCTATGGCGCATGACAAGTGCCATAAAACCAGATTGCCATTAACTGGTAATAGGAGCCAATATAAATGGCAGGGTGGGAAAGAGAAGCGATGGGTACGAGGAGGTACACGGAGGCCATGGGTTTGGAATTAGAAATGAAGATGGGGATTACATATTGGAGACAGCTCAGAGTTTTGAATGAGCATGTATGAACACATGGTTTCAGAAGTTGGATAAGCACTTGATAACTTATGAAAGTGGAGGAGTGCAAAGCCAAATAGATTACATCCTGGTTAGAGGAGCCAACAAAAGCAACGTGATGAACTGCAAAGTGCTCTTGGGAGAAGCAAGTGTTAAACAACATAGGTTGGTGGTGATGGATTTTGAAATGAGAGGTAAAAAACCCATAAAGAGAAAGAGGACCCCTCGAATTAAGATTTGGGACATTAAAAGGAGAAAAGGGGGAGCAATTTAGGAGGACTGTGAGAGAGAGATTGCTGGATAGGGGGAATGTAGAATCTGGACAGGGTAACAGAGTGGAAAATATCTGGGCAGATATGAGAGAAATATGTGTGGGGGAAGCAGAGGAACTGGTAGTAAGAACCAGCGGATATGGAGTGTCGAGAGAAAAGTGGTGGTGGAATGGAGAGGTGAAAAGAAAATCAAAAGCATTTAAGGCCAGGAAAGCAAGGCATGCACAGGGTGCAAAGGAACGGTACAGAGAAGAGGAAAGAAATATGAGAAGGAGGGTAGATATAGCTATTGGAAGGATGGCAGAGCAGTTGAATGAAAGGATAGGAACAAGAGAAGGAGAAAAGGATATCCATAATATTTCAAACTTGAGGAAAAGGCAGACAGGATTTGGGTAAATTGGGTGTCACCAAGGATAAAGATGGAAATATATTGTTTAGGGATGAAGACACTAAGAGGTGTAGAGTATTTTGAACAACTTTTAAATACTGAAAATGAGAGAGTGGAGATGGGGGAAGCACAGAGCGTAGAGGGACCAGCGATGGAGATACAGGATGCAGATGTTAAAAGAGCATTAAGTAAAATGAAGAATGATAAAGCACCAGGTCCATCGCAGAGATCCAAATTGAAATGATCAAATCGCTAAGTAAAGAGGGGGGGAAATGGATGCAGGATTTATTAAAAGCTAATGGCAGTCCTTGGTTATTGACGGACTTGGTTAATGGCGATCCGGTTTTGTGGTGCTTGTCTAGCACCATAAAATCAGCGATTTATGGTGCCATAACGGGCCAAGATTCAGTTATCGGCGCCATAAGGTGCTGATAATAGAGTTATGGTGTCATAACATACCTAACGGAAGCGCCGTTAACCAGTTATCAGCACCATTATCTGAAACTTGGTGCAATAAGCGCCATTAATCAGAGAGTTTCGGTTAATGGCGGTTTTCACTTATCAGCACCCTTCCGAGAATGGAAATCCCCCATATAACCAGGGACTGCCTGTGTATGGAAAGAGGAAGGAATGTCAAGGGAACTGGGGGGAGAGTCTAAAGGTATATCGTAGCAGTGTGGATTCATGAGAGACCAATAGCATCCCAAGAGAAGTGATGCTTTGGTGTTTTGAGGAAGTGGAAAGTCCCAGAGAAGTTGGTTAGGCTGGTCAAGATGATATATCAAAGAAAGAGCACAAAAGTAATAACAGCCGTTGGGGAAACAGAAAACTTTGAAGTTACTGTTGGATTACATAAGGGGTCAGCATTAAGCCCATTTTTGCTTGTGCTGGTCATGGATGTGTTAAGTGAAGAGATCAGGAATGAAGAGCTGTGAGAGTTGTTGTACAATGTGAACAGAGGTTTTGGTGAGCAGTAGGGCAGACAGAGGCAGAATAGTATTGCAAGAAAGAAGAAGCTCAATTGTAAAACAGGTGGAAAAGTTTAAATACTACTTAGGACCTACTTTAAACCAAGAGGGAGAATGTGAAACTGAAGTTGACAGAAGGATAAAAGCTGCATGGAGGAAGTGGAGCAAAGTAGCTGGAGTAGTATGTGATAAGAAAATGCCAATCAAGCTGAAATTCAAGATCTATAGCACAGTGATAAGACTAGTGCTAATGTATGGAGCAGAAACATGGGCTCTAAGAAGAAAAGAGGAAGTAAAGCTTGAGAGAATAGAGAAGAGAATGCCGAGGTAGATTATGGGAATATCCCTTGCCCGAGAGATTGGAAAATGATGA
This sequence comes from Macrobrachium nipponense, assembly GCF_015104395.2. Classification (NCBI taxonomy): domain Eukaryota; kingdom Metazoa; phylum Arthropoda; class Malacostraca; order Decapoda; family Palaemonidae; genus Macrobrachium; species Macrobrachium nipponense. The sequence continues at coordinate 100,119,457 of NC_087206.1, read as the reverse complement.
AATAAGAAGGGCAGGCTTAGTAAAGATTACACAGGTAATAAGAGTGTCACAATTGTGGTGGTATGGCATGTGTTTGAGGATGGATGACAAGGAGGGAGTGAAGAGGGCTTGGAAGGCACCTGTTAGAGGAATAAGATAAAAGGGGAGACAGAAAATTAGATGGCAAATTAAAGTGAAGGAAGATGTGGAGAGCAGAGGTTTGGTGGAGGATGATGCCTTTCATAGAAGGCAGTGCAGAAGGTGCATCAGGCAACTGACCCCTTAATGCAGGGATAACGGTGGGAAAGGAGAAACCCAGATTAGAGTGAACTTTAATAATTAGTACCTTACTGGTTTTTATTAAACTTTAATTATTAATATAAATTGCGCCATAAAACAATTCCCTCATAAATAGGCTTAGTTACAAAAAGATGTTTTAACAAGACCATCTACATGGCCATGTGAAGCATGCAATTTATATCACCAATCAAAAGTTACCAAGAAAAATATTTACATAACAGAATTCCACAATTTTCAAAACAAAAGCCAAACCAGTTATATATAATAGCTCACCTGATGTGGTATCTTTAAGTAAGTCAGGTAGGTCATCACTATCCTCTGCTGGTTCTTCTGAGTCGTCTGGTTTTTTGCCAACTTTCAATTTCTTGCTTCTCTTCTGAGATGGTTCTCGTTTTCTCTTTGGAACATTTTTTTGTTGCATACCACTTTCACCTACTGCCTCCCTCCCAACTTCTGTATTGCTTTCAATAGCCTCATTCTCAGACATACTAGCATCCAGTTTTGCACAACTCTTTTCAAATTCTGATAAAGAAGAGTCTGCTTCCTCAACTTCCTCTCTGGTATTTGACAAATCAGGGTCATCCCTACAGCTGTCACCTAGAGCTACCTCATGATCACTTTCCCCTTCGTGACTTGTGCCCAACCCCACCTTATTGCTAGCCGAACTGTCACAGTTTTCATCCATTATTTGATGGCTATCATCTACACCCTCACCCATGCCACTACTCGAGACCAACTGCTCCGAATCAGACTGATCTGGTAACTCTCTCCTTATTTCTGAAACTACAGTGTCTTTGTTTGTAACAGGTAATACTTGCTCAGACCTACTTCCATTCTCCTTTACATGCTTGACATCTGAAATGTGTTCTGCAATAGATCCTGAATGTCTGTCATCAATACTCTGATACTGTACCTTATCAGAGTTTCGTACGGGGTTTGACAGCAGCAAAGAATCTTGTACTGGTTTCGGACATTTGCCATTACTTTCATTATTTCTGTTTATATACCCATCATTGGATATCTTGCTTGCATGAGACACTTCCCTTAGATTCGGTACCTCTACAGCCCTATGACTGCGATCAGCTTCTCCATGAACCACTGCAACATTTTTTTTATTAACATGATTAGAACCAGACACATTACAAACATTTGAAACCTCACAGTCTGTAACTTTGCTACTAACTATCGTGAAGCTTTCGGACGCCTCTTGCTTACTTTCTTCTACATCTTCCAAAAACATTGAAGATTGAGATACTACCCTTTCAGTTGTCATGCTTCTCTGCAGAGACTGATTTTGTGCTACTTCAGAATGTTGTGGTTGGGATGTCTTTTTGTCTTCCATAACTTCTTCCGATTCCTCCTCAACAATCTCAGGGGACTTTGATTCACTACCTACTTTGACAATTTCTGGAGACTGTGATACAACACCTACAACCATCTTTCTTGATTCAGAAAGCTGAGGATCCCTGTCACTTGAAGCTTTTGTGAAATGCCTATCTCCAACACCTAATTCTAAGTTTGTTTCCTTGGGTATGTGAGGTACAACTTTGGGTGGTCCATACTGAGCTGAACTTGGAAGATGCATATCATGAGACTTACTTGTGCTAATTGTCTGTACAACTTCCTTGTAACAGTCACTCCTACCAGAAACAGTCTGTTCATCTACACGGACAACCTGACTTCTAACTTCACACAACTGAGATTGGCTATGCTTATGAGAATCTGCTATGTGGCTGGATACTTTAAGAACATCTAAGCTCTGCATTTCCCTTGGTAAAGTAGGAGGGACTTGATCATAATCATCCTCTATGTAACAGTCACTGTCATCACTTGCCTCCTGCTTACCAACATCTACCAGCTGGGTGTTATTACTATGGGGGCTTCTCATCTTGCCAGAATCAAAGGAAGTAGGACCCTCAGGTTCCCCAATGACTACCTCTCCCGGCAAACACCCCTGGGGTCTGAAACCAAGAGAAGACAAAGATGAGAAACCCCTCATAAATGTAATAACAGGTTGTTAACTAAGCTAATCTATCAGCAGCTCAAAATTGGTGGAATGAAGACCATGATAAAACAAAGCTAAAGTTTTCTATGATATTAATAATGATCGAGTATATATAACAAAAATGAGTTACCAAAGCATGAAAGCCTATAGATCTTTTTATTTAAAGGATACTCAATTTAATGTCCTACCAGCAATATTCCATACACGTAGTAGCATATGAAGCATGAACAAATGTTAGCTTAATAATTTCCAGCTGATTGTTTCATTTTCTTATATTCTCAAGTTCTTTTATTTCCCAGCAAGGATCATTCATTCTATGGGATACCCTTTCCCCCAGGCTAAGTGCCGCGAACAATTTTCTCAGCAAGTTGTTGGACAACCCTAATATGCAAGGAACATAAGACAACCAGCTACAATGACTAGATAAGATGAAAGATTTTTATAACACGAACTTGTTAAGATTTTAATAACTGGCTCAAAGTCTACTCACAGAACATGCAAGTAATTAAAAACATAATTATCAGTTGGTTTAAACTAAACACAAATATCAAAATTTAAAAATTGGGCATGTGTTTCTGGATCTTTTGCCATGTTTATTTTGAAAAACGTCTTTTTATTTGGTTCCTTTGAGATTATAGTCTGAGGGCTACATAGTTGCTCTCCTACTTCAGCAGCAAACAAAACTATAAACTATTCAAAATCTTCTCTATTCATGAAAGCACCAAACAGAGATACATATGGGCTCTTTTATACTTGATTGGCTTACCCTAACTAAGTTACACAAGCAAAAGAAAATCTAATTCTTGGCTTTTTTCTCTGCAATGAAAAAATGTAAGCAATTATAAAAATAGTTTTCACTAATAAACGTATTACTGAAACAAAGTGGAAACTCATAACGAGAACCCAGTAGTACAGACTTGCGAGTTGAAGAATCACATCTTAATCATAAATAAAATTTTCAGTTACATATGGAAGCTAATCTACTGGGGCAAGATGACATTATAATCTGATATTCTATGGGAGCAGTCCAAATTAAACTAAATACCTTTCGCACATTTTTTTTTAACCAAGATTGGTGGCTGTTGTAAAACTTGCAACAAACTGGAAATTTTCTGGCCTCTGCAGATTTTAGTTTTCAAAATTTATTTTTTGCTTCTTCCAGTTCCACAGTATATAGTTCAATAATATTTTAACAATTGAGTCATAAAAAGGCTCGAATTCTTAGCCAACAAAACTATCTGCAAGTGATAAATTCATAATGCATTACTGCTACCGCACAACACATTCTCTACTTGTGCTTGAAATTACAGGAGTGAAAAAAAAAAGAAGTTTTTTTAAGGTAGCAACATAAGCTACTCAACATATTATAATGCACTATCAAATTTGGCAGGATGAAAGAAGAAAAGTTTTAAAAAAATTACAAGAGTTTATTTGCTTTTCCATTTTTACAGCCCCCAAAAGTAGAAGCAATGCCACACCTTCATACTTCTGTGAAAGCAAAAGTATTGAAGGAAGGGGCAAGATGACTGAACATGCTCACTCCAACACAAAATAATCCTTTAAAAAATTAATCTCAAATACTATACAGGTCACTGTTGTAACAAGATACATCATAGACCGGAGAATCAAAGTAATTTTAGTCTGTCGTAAACATTTCATCAAAGAAAAAGTATAAGCTGCTGAAAAAAATTGATACAATAACAATTATTACCTTTCTATATGTGTACTATGGGGATCAGATGATAAATCCGGCTCAAAGATGCAGGAATTCGTAGGGGCGTCTGAAAGTGTCAACAAATTAAAGAGAGAATCTGGCATTGATTAGATTAACCCTTCTTGTCTCCTTACAAAGCTTTACCTTAAGTGATAAATGAATACATAATAATGAGCAAAAATCTATAAAATCATTACGTAAATGGGGGAGCTAACAATTAACTATCTAATTCATGTAAGGGGCTGGGGATAACAGTTTACTGAAATAAGAAAGTGACGATGGTCATTTCAAACAACCCACTCAAAATAAAAAGGCCTAATCTTGGTATGAAACATAGTGCTTGCACATTCAGTATCAACCCTTCATAATACATTGTAATTACATACTTTAACAAAATGAGTAAATAAAAAAATGCTCAAAATATATAGTACATGTAAATACTCTATGTAAATTGTGTCCTTATCAAATATTTCAAGAGCTATATAGTATATAAACTTTGACAAATCTTCAAAAGCAATGCATGATTACATCCCAAAAATGAAAAAGGGAAGAATAAAATTTACACTAAGTTGGTGGTTCACAACTAACAGACTGCTTTGCAATGGAGAAGTCAAATTTGGTTGTGCTTTTTTGCATTATTCTGTGCTTGCACACTGGGTATTTTCAACCCAAACAATATAATAACAAAAATAGTTACACTAAAAGTGCTATACAGGATAATGCTGTACTGTAATGTCCTACTTATATGACCAATCTTGGAAAGATCAGAAAAATCTGACTTTACCACAGCTACAGCAAACTTATTTTACTCTCATAAATATGAAAACCACTACACACTAAATCTCCTATGCTTATATATCATCTAAGAGGCACAAATATACAACTCACTTTAAGTGTAAGAAATAATAAAAGAAACACCTTAAAAGGACCAACATATCAAACAATTCACAAGATCCCTTTCAGTAAATGTACATATAACTTTTCTTGAACCATTAGTTAGTCATTAGCAATAAACTTATCTTTTCTAAAGCGTCTACTGGACATAGCTTAGATTTCTATAAATGAATACATTTATATAAATATTTGATATCACTTTATACAAAAAAAAAAAAAAAAAAATCTAGTCCACAGCATACTTTTTTTTCAAGATGGTTTCCCAGGGTAACAATAATGTCACTCCATAAAAGACAATCTTCAACTCAAGTTTTTCCAAGCAGTGTATGGCAGTATATTTTAAGACCATCAGAAACCAATATTTGTACTATAGACAAAAATGTCTGGCCATTAATAGCAAATTAGTAGAAAACAGCCAATGAGCATAAGCTTAAGAGTGTTTCTCTACAGTTTTAACAAGTAGTGACATGGACTAGACCCTTACGAAATGTGGGGTCCAATCCACTGGTCTTGGAAATAAAGGGATACAATACATTACATCATGATTAAATCTATATAGTCCAAACTTTCCACTTTTATCAAATTTTACAACATATCATTCTGAAAAACAGATGCTACTACAGCATAGCATTCCTTACATTTGCAAAGTATTTCACATTCATAAACAATGACATTTATCATGTTGAGTCACAGAGAAAAGAAACATTCAGTGGATAAACTACATTGGAAAATAATTTATCCAAGAGTGGTAATCCAATTATTCTAAAATTCTGTTGTTCATTCTCCACTGGATGTGTGATATTGCTACATTGAAGTTCATCAGTTTCAATGAAAACCCTTCAATTCTTCATGTGATATTTTGTAGTACAGTACAGTAAATACTGTACCACTTTTGTTCAGTTGTTCCTTTTTATTACAGACTTCATATACATATATACAGTGAACTCCCCGTATTCACATTCTCCAGATTCGTGGACTCACACATTTGTGGATTTCTCTTGGGAACATTTCCTTGCATTATTCGCGGAAAATTTACCTATTCGTGGTATTTTTCTGAGAAATATCCACAAATTCTTGTTTTTTATCAATTTTATCATAAAATGCACTTTTTTGTGATAAAACAATTAAAAAACCAGGTACACAAATTTTTTGTAGGTTTTACTTGAGTTTTAACAAATAAAATAGGTTTTAAGCATTTTTATAGGGGTTCCAACTATTCACGGATTCTAACTATTTGCGGAGGTGTGTTTGTGTGTGTGTGCGTGTGGAATTTTACCAGATGGATTCGTTCATAGAGATCTGGTACATGGAATGAGAATTTCTGATTGTAGTACTATGTATCACGATGACAATATTTACTAGTTTTCTTTCATGAATGGGAAAAATATTACATCATCGTAAGTAGTGAATGTAATTACTTCAGCTTCTACAAACTTATGTTTGTATTCCAAAGCATTTAAAGTTAGTCGGCATCAATGGCAGTCAATGTTGCGACAGCTAAGGTAGGTTGCGCAAATCTAGTTGCATCCGCAAGAGCGTTTTCTATAATGGGAGGAGGAGCCCTAGAACTTTGAGCGGGAAAGCACAAGTCACTGGATAGTCTTACGTAACGGATTTCACACTTTGATTACATTGACAATGACATGGAACGAATGCTAGCTGCTGTTTACAAAGCTACTGTCTAAAAAAAAAAATAAATCTTTATCAAGGTTAAAGTAGCATGCCAGCTCAAAGGTTTTCTGGCTATGCTCCCATTACAAAGCAGTTCGTAGTTAGCCTACACGACTGCGTTACTTTGCTGCGAGGTTGAAAGATCTCTCAACACATCAGCATTTTTTGCACTATATAAAACTTTGTCTGTGCAATACATATTGAGTTGTTTGTGGTAATAAATATTTTTACTTAACACAGCTTTTTCTCGTGCAGCACGATCTTGGCAGCCATATCACTGTTTCCCAGGTATCTGTGTACCGACTCACCAATCTTTCTTTTGCCTTTCCCCATCACCAGTCCGTCTAATACTATCGCTCTCTCTCTCTCTCCTCTTCTAAAAAAAACTTTAAAAATATATATTACCACTCAATCTTCCAAAGAAAATATAATGAAATTAAGTAGTTATAAATTAGCCTATGCTTTCAAGTAAGCAGATTTTGCTCTCTCTCTCTCTCTCTCTCTCTCTCTCTCTCTCTCTCTCTCTCTCCACTTTTAAAACACATTTGAAAAAATATTATCACTCAATCTCTCAAAGTAAATATAATGAATTAAGTATCTCTATCGATAGGCCTATGCTTGTGCTCTCTCTCTCTCTCTGTACATATATATTTTCAATGGTAAAATGTTTAAGATGACTTTGAAATTATATTAACAATCTCAAAGATTAATGCAATAATAGGATAGTAACTTAAAGTATACATTTGGTATTTGAACTTTCAAGATAGGCAGTTCTAAGTATTCGCTGGTTTTAACTATTCGCGGGGGGTCTGGTACGTATCACCTGTGAATACGGGTGGTCCACTGTAGTTCACACACAGATTTTGTATCTCAAGTATGGTAATACAATATGGTAACAACTGATAAAATTGTTGTATAAATACACATTAAACGGTCATAAAACCAAGGTAGGCTGTGGCTAATCAGACTGATGCTACCTACCTGATGAATTGTCATTCACAAGGGAGAGAAGAAGGGGTTATATTTTTTCAGCATATTTATGTAACATATTTTGTTACAAATATGGGGAAAAAAATGCCAAATTTGCTTTTACATTAAGTTTTCAGTTTAACCAAAAAGGGGGAAAAGTAAGTAATGCCTTTGGCATAGTTTTCTGTTTAACAAATATTGGGAAAAATAGATAAATGCCTTTTACATAAAATTTTCAGTTTAAAGTGTGATGGTTATTTTAAGGCACACATATTGAATGTTTGCATTTGTGGTATTGACAAAGTTAGGTAAGGAAGGGTAAAAAGATGCCCTTGGACACCCCTATATTTTTTATACCATGATCCAAAAGGCCCTTGGCTCTAATTAATCTGGATAATTGAAGGATTACCATATAGTATTTTCTCATGATTACCAATTTTTGTTAATCACTAGCTTCCTTCTGTAATTTACTCCGCTACTCACCTACTTTCCAATTCCACCTAAGAGAACTTTATTCTGTTGTTTATTAAGACATTTATTGGCCTTTTCTGCTTATTTTTAGTTTTCTTACAAGAAAACTATATCGCAGCTTTGTCTGTCCATTGGCACTTTTTCTGTCTGCTCTGAGATCTTAAAAAGTACTGAGGTTAGAGGACTGCACAAGGTATGTTGATCATCCATCTCCAATAATCAAACATAATAAAGTACAGCCCTCTAGCCTAGTTTTTAATGTATTTAAGGTTAAAGTTAACCATAATTGTGTATCTGACAATGATATAGGCCAAGCCACAACCAGGCCAACAGTAATTCCAAGTAAATACCTTAAAAAACTACATTTTGGTAGGCTTAAGAAACTGGCCTAAACTATGTCAGCACATTTCTTCAACCTATAAGTTTGCACTGGTCTGTTTAACCAAATAATGATAGTAATAATAATAATGGGCACCGTGGCAGAGTGGTTTGGCTCATTGATGGACTGGTTAAGATGTTTAACCAAATAATGATAGTAATAATAATAATGGGTACTGTGGCAAAGTGGTTTGGCTCATTGATGGACTGGTTAAGCAACAATGGGGCTGGTCAGTTGTTGGATGGGTGACTTCTCTAATTGGCACTGATTCATTGGGAAAGGATCTTTCCCACAATTTCCTCAGTCTACTCAGCTGTAAGTGAGTACTTATTCCTGATGGGGTAGGGTCCAGCTAATAGGATAAATACCAAAACTCAGCAATAACGGAAAGAAATGAAAAATTAAATGACAACATAAATGAAACCTCTGGCAACAGAGGAGCTTCGTCCGGCAGCCAGGTATACATCCCAATGAGCGGGGAGGACGGTTAGGTACTTGGAGGTCATCCAGCAACTAATCACCAAAACAACAGTAACCAGCAACCTGAGACTGGAGCTACAGAGGCAAACCAGAAGAAGAAATGGACAAGAGAAGAATATAAAGAAATATGGAGATGCTACATCAGAAGCAACCCAACAGAAACAGAACAGAGGCTGGCAGACCAAGTAAGAAACATAAAATTGAAGAGCTGGCTCTCCACAACAGAAAGAGGGGAACTAGAGAGAGAGATAACACCAAACCAAAACTTATACATAGCATAACTATTTAAAGCCCAGGACGCAGTGTTACCATGCGCGAACACCACAGGCGGGTGGACAGATGGAAAAAAACAGAGTATAGTAGTACAACTCATGGGGATACATACATCAACATAACCATCACAACCAACCCAACAGAAACCAAAACTTCAACCACCTTGGAAAAGGCACCTGGAAAAACAAATTATGGTGATGAGATCTGACTTGAGTAAACTGAAAGAGATGGCAGAAAAGAGACTAAGTAGCAAGAAAATAAGGAAGGAACTTAATGAGAAATACAAAGTATGGGAGAAGGGAATAAACAACACAATAGAAGATATAAAACAGAAGCTTATAGCCAAAGCACATAAGATCCAACGGTACAAGAACAGGATTGAAGGATACAACAGCACAAACTCTTTGGAACCAACCAGAAAAGACTATACAGCCAACTAAAAGGGGAAGACAACCACCACAAAATTTCTGAAGCTGAACCAAGTTAAGACTCTGGAGCAATCTGGTATCACACAAGAAAACATGCAACATGGTTCGAGAAAATCAAGGCAGAAGAAATAAGGAGAATAAAACAAAAGATTCAGAGATCATGACAAACAATCAGACACCAACAAAAGAATGCCTAAATGGGAAGCCCCAGGTCCCAATGAAGTCCATGGATACTGGTTCAAAATCTTCAAGGACCTATACCCACAAATAGCAGAAAAACTTCAGCACTGTATCACACACCAGAAACATGATGAAAGCCATACAATCATGGGCAGTAACAGTAATCAGATAAAGCCCAGGAGTAATGGGGTGGAGGAAAGCTGAACTCTACAACACAGGACCAGAAAACTAAGAAACACATGACAATACACAAAGCACTACACCCAAGAGTAACTGCAGGCAGGCTATACATAATACCTAAAGAAGGAAGGAGAGAGCTATCAAGCATAAAGGACTGCATCAACACTGACAGCAGAGCACTGGGGCAATATCTAAAACCAGTGAAGACAAGTGGCTAAGGAGTGCAAGGGAAGGAGGACTGACAAAAGTAGATAAAGACCCAGAAATATTCAGAGAAAAAAAGAACGAAAAAGAGAACAGAGGAATGGCACAACAAACCAATGGACAGACAGTCCATGAGACAGACTAAAGAACTGACAGCAATGAAACATGGCAATGGCTATAGAGGGAAGAACTCAAGAAGGAAACATAGGGAATGCTAACAGTGGCACAAGATCAGGCTCTAAGAACCAGATCTGTCCAAAGAACAATATAGGGAAATAACATCTCACCTATATGCAGGAAGTGCAATATGAAAAATGAGACCATAAACCACATAACAGTGACTGTCTGGCACTTGCACTACAAAAGGAGGCAAGATTCAATAGCAAAAGCCCCCCAATGGAGCCTGTGCAATAAACACCAGCTACCTTGCAGTAAGAAGTGGTACATACACCAACTGAGGGAGTGATAGAATATGTACGATATGGCAAAGAGCCTCGTGATGTTGATTGACAAAATCAAGAAGTGTCATTCATTGATGTGAAAATACCATGGAACACCAGAGTAGATGAGAAAAAGAAAAAATTGATAAGTATTATGACCTAAAAATTGAAATAAGGATATGGGATATGCCAGTGGAAATTCTACCCATAACCATAGGAACACTAGGCAAGATCCCAAGATCCCTGAAAAGGAACCTGGAAAAACTAGATGCTGAAGTAGCTCTATAACTTACAGAAAAGTGTCCTACTAGAAACAGCGCACCTTGTGAGAAAAGTGATCGTCTCCTGAGGAGGCAGGTTGCAACGTGAAACATCACACCATAAAAACCACCCAGTCGAATACGATGACTGCATTAGACCCCCCAAAAAATAATAAAATAAAGTAAATAAGTATATAAATAATAATAATACCCTCATAAGAAATATTAACTAAGATTGACAAAATTGAGATCAAATCACTTTCCTAGAATATGGGTAAAACACAATTCAGGTGATTCTTTACTTTAGTAAATATCCTGTCTTAGTAAATACTGGAAATTCAAAGCTACAGGACCAGATTACTTAAATACTAAAGCATAGTCTTTTTTTATATAAAACTCATGTAGTCTTAATAGGTGCAATATCATCTAAAGCTTTGAAGCAAGACTTAAAAAATTTTGTTTTAGACCTGTTATCATTTCCTGTACTATAAACTAGATTTGTTCTTTTGGGTTCTCTGTGACTCAGCATTTACAGCTGCTGCATTCTTCAATGACATTACAACAGAAAAAAATTAACAGTTCAAACCTTTTATTACTACTTTAAGTGACCTATCAAGGGGAGAACGACACAGTGCTGGATAGCTGCTTAAATTAACAAGATTTGAATTTTTTTTTTAACAAAACTGACTTTTTAAACTCAAACCTATCATTTACATGGCAAAATCTATGGATCTGCATAAACCTTGTACGTTTGATATGTGGTTCAAAAGAATCAGACAACTGTCTGATGCCTGGCAGCACGAAGCATGCACGTCCATGTAGCTTAAGTTCCAGATAAGCACAAACCTCATCTCTCATGTGGTTTAGTCTATATCTGCAAGCAGCCAGCAACGCTGAGAGGCAGCTGAAAGGACTTTGAAGGAACAAGTCTCCCTGCCTATAAGTATAGCAAATACTTGGTGTCACAGCACTGACAAGCCCCAAGAAACAGTCTGGGTTTGAATGTGCTGTCTCCTTTTCAAAGTCTTCAAATAAACAGAATCTCTCCATGGCCTTCCAAAAAGAAGACATTAAGTTCTTGCTAAAGAACAGTTGAGTAAAAGGGACAGTAGATAGTGGACATGAATACTATACTGTGTGAAACTGCCACCCACCACCATCCCAGGAGACTTGTAAACCCAAAGACATATTAACGTGGAAGTACTTCCTGGGCCAAGCTGAAGAAAAAACTATCTTTGTCAGTTACTTTTCTCTTGATTCCTTATAACTAAGGATCTTAATTTAGGCAGAAGAAGCAAATGATCAAATTGGCAAAAGCTTCCTTGACAGAGGATAAAATAATATAATCGACCCCAGATCTCCTATTTGTGGATTTTTCTATGGACTGTAAATACCCACTTTTCACAAATAATTCACCTATTCGCTGTATTTTTCACTGGGAAATATTCACAAATTACAGTATTTTCCCATAATTTTCATGACTAAATACACTTTTTGTGATAAAACTATTAAAATACTCAAGTATAAGCATTTTTAGAGAATTTTGTGTGTGTTGTAAGGGGGTCGGCCAGTACCCCTATATATGGGGGTACGTATAGGGCAAAAAATGCAGTCATGAAGAAAATTCATGGAGCTTCTTATGGCAATGGAGAATGCATGTATGAGATATTTTGTTAAAATTCCTCTTACTTTCGTAGTTACAGGGTAATTAGTAAACGTAACTCAATAAGCCAACAACATTGATCTGTACTAGCAAATGCATTATTTCTTCTGTTATTGTAAATTTTGATAATTAGTGTCAAAGAAATTGTGAGCAATGGCATCTGTAGAGAATTCATGAGTCGCAGGCGGGAAGGTTCTCAGCTTACCACACTTCAGAAACAAGATAGAGGGTACTCGTTTGAGTTTCAACTCTGACATTTGCTTGCTTTTATGTCTGTTCATCTTTGTTTTGTCAAGAATTTCATCATGACAAAGAGGAAAAGACAAGCAAAACATCTCGCTAACATACAGAAGAAGGAAATTCGCTCTAATAAGCAGAGTTAGTGGAGGAGAGAGAAAGAGTTGCGTAGGAAGGAGTGCCCTGTTTCGCCAGACGCAGTACCCCAGGCTACGATCTATGAGCAAAGGGATCTCCGTTTATGATTAAATTATAATAAATAACATACGTAGTTTTGTTTTATTAATATCCAAAAAGAAATATAAAATTCATAATAATCATTATTTATTAACATCGTCTATGTAAAAATACAAAGAAAAACTTTGAATGTCTTTGTAAAAATACAAAGAAAAACTGAACGTCTTTGTAAAAATACAAAGAAAAACTGTGAACGCCCGCATCTCAAAACTATACTTATTGACCTTCAAATTCTATCTTCTCCCTTAGTCTTAAAGGTATAGCATTGAAATCTGGTAATAACTTAGAAAGACATTATAAAACAATCAAATAAAGCCCTTTTCTTCAATTTTTTTTTTTCTGAAATTTTTTTTTCTGATTTACAGGGTTTTTTTTTTTACCACAATGAAAAACTTCATATCTACGAAAATATGACTTTAAACAAAAAAACTCTTCATTAGATTGGAGGTCTACATCAGGTCTGTATATGGTAGTAATCCCAGGTCTTAATATTAAATACATATCAAGGGAGGAGATAGGATTTGAAAAATGGCTATTTTCGGGATAAATTGCCATGGCGTCACTAAACCGAAGGTCAGAGGCAAAAATCATATGCGGTTTGAAGATGTCCCAAGTCACTTTATTAGGTGGTGGGAATGTCAAAGTCCTGTCCTTAAAAAATGGCAATAGCCGGGCGGCCACCTTAACTATCAAAATAGGCAGTTCTAACCATTTTTGGAGGGGTTTTAAGTATTCAAGGATTTTAGCTATTTGCTTGTGGGGTGTGTGTGTAGTATCCATCCCCTGCGAATACAGGGGTCCACTATACAAGTAATAAATATAAATTGTGGCTTTTCTTCAACAATTCTGAGCTCATGAGAAAGCGATGATATTAACCCTTAAACGCCAAAGCGGTATTTTAAAAATCGTCTCCTGTAAAGCCGGTGGCGTTCGCAAGTGAGCGCCGAAGCGAGAAATTTTTTTGTTTTTTTAAATCACAGCACGCTTAGTTTTCAAGATTAAGAGTTCATTTTTGGCTCCTTTTTTTGTCATTGCCTGAAATTTAGTATGGAACCATCAGAAATGAAAAAAAAAATCATTACCATATATGACAGCACGAAAAAAAATTTCATATAAAATTGTATACAAATAGCGGTGTGAGCAAAACGGTTAAAGCTAAGAAGTTAATTTTTTCTTCTTCGTTGTATTGTACACTAAATTTTGATCATTTTGGTATATAACACATTATAAAACGATCAAAGCAACACAGAGAAAATATTATCACAAAATGATGCATGAATTCGTAACACGCGGACTTAAAAAAAAGCCATTTTCAAAAATTCATCATAAATCGAAATATTGTGCTAGAGACTTCCAATTTGTTGCAAAATGAAGGTAATTGATTGAATATTACTAGACTGTAGTGTTGTAGCTTACAATTGCAGTTTTCGACCATTTCGGTCGAGTTAAAGTTGACCGAAGGACGAATTTTTTCTATTTATTGTTATTTATATGAAAATATTTCAAAACAGATAAAAGCTACAACCATAGGTTGTTTTTTGTTGTATTCTACATGAAACTGTGCACATTTCCAAAGATAAAACTTTATGTAACGGATAATTTAAAATGGTGCAAACATTACGACAATTGGACACAAAAATTTATGATTTTTTCGGAAGTTACCGAGCGGACGTAAGGAGTTTTTTTCATAAATTCACCATAAATCGAAATATTGTGCTAGAGACTTCCAATTTGTTGCAAAATGAAGGTAATTGATTGAATATTACTAGACTGTAAGTGTTGTAGCTTACAATTGCGTTTTTCGACCATTTCGGTAGAGTCAAAGTTGACTGAAGGTTGAAATTTTGGCACTTATCGTTATTTATATGAAAATATTTCAAAACCGATAAACGCTACAACCATGAGTTGTTTTTAGTTGTATTCTACATAAAATTGCACACATTTTCATATAAATACTCCATGTAACGGCTAATATAAAATGGTGCAAAAATTATGTCAACGTGACGAAATAATTTCCGAGATGTGTCGCTGATACTTTTTAGTGCGAGAAGAAAGAAATTCGTGCTTACGCGCCAGGGTAACGATTGTAAACAAAACAACGCCTTGATCCGTGAGCTCCCAGCATCCCCCAGTAGGCCTATAACTATTTTTCCCCAAATTTTTAAAAAAACTTTTTTATATCGACGTACCATACGTCCAATCGGCACCCAACAGACAATTCATACCGACGTTTAATACGTCCAATCGGCGTTAAAGGGTTAATTAATTAAATATAATCTCATTCAAAAGAGTGTGTCTCAGCACAATACTGCTTTTGTTACCTTTAACAATCACAATAATTAGGGATGTAAGCTCCTCTTAGGAATAACAAAAAGGTAGTTGAAATCTCCATGCTTCATGGATGGGCAACAACCAAGTGAACCTGAAAACCTCCTATGGTGCTGGGGATCACATGTCTTATGATGACATAGCTCTTCCTTTTAGTAAACTTCCTGAAGACCACCAGCACCAGTGGGGAGGACATCTCAAGGTAACTACTGGCCAAATAAGTTGATCAGCTGATGACGGGAGTAATGCAAGAGATCCATGCTTCAACCAAGATCACCTGGTGTGCCTAAGAAGGGAACATGACATACTAGTATATAACCTCCAAAGAAAGCACTGATTAATCTGAATTGCTTGTCCAAGACAGTTGATGACAAGATTTGAATACATCTCAAATGACATGCCACTACCACCCTAAGTTTGCAGTGCCTGGAAGCAGCAAACCTCCTTTGGTGAACCTGTTTCTATCTCAAGACCAGATGCAGGGATCTCTACCATCTGCAATTTCTATAGGAAAAAACCAGTCTCCTGGGTTTATATCTATGCAAGATATGCCCAACTTCACAAGAGATTCCTGAACACCTTGATAACTGAGCAACTTATCCTAATCACAGTGGTACCTCGTTTGTCGAACGTTTCTTATGTTGAACTTTCTGTTTTTCTAACAAAGTTTTCGAGAAAATCCTGTATTTTTGCAGAATAAATGCTCGCACTTAGAACTGACTGATTATCTAGTATATACTTGTATTTGACAGCCTACTGGGTCTTACAAGTTAAACTGTATTAAATTATTTTTGCATTTATAATATATAGTTTAATGATAACCACATTCGACAAAATAAATAAAAGTATAAAGCATTTAATATAAAATTTAGTTTTCAATTTAAAATTTAGCATAGATGTATAAAATCGTGAGACTGAACTAGGGAGTGTTGATATGTTGAGGAGGGAAGAGGAGAGAGAGAGAGAGAGTTGAAATATTACTGTATGTATGTAAGAGCAATAACAATTCACATAAAAGAGGAAATTTCCCAATAAATTTAATGTAATGATAAAATATTAAAACAATCAAGTGCAATACAGAAAAAATACAAGTCTTAATTGAGCCAGTGTTCGGTGCACCGAGTGAGATGGTCTAGTTAAACAATATTAACAAAATAGTGAATGAAAGAACAAAGCTTTTTACAATAAAATTCAGCATAAATGATTAACAAATAATTCGTCATGGCGGTGATACACAGCTAATTTGAGGTAGAGGGAGGGAGCATAATTTTGAGGAATAATGAATGAATGATTTTATCGTGCATCGTGGTATCGTTGAGGAGAGAAGAGACAGTAAAATCTTTAATATAATATGTACGTAAAAGCAGTACCAATTCACGTAAAAAATAAAATGTTATTTCACAATAAATCAACATATTGATAAAACATGAAAACAATCAAATGCAATACAGTAAAAAAAAAAAAAAAATGCCTGCTCGAGTCAGTGTTTGGGGAGCTGAGATGAGAGAGAGGAGAGAGAGAGAGAGAGAGGAGAGAGAGAGAGAGAGAGAGAGAGAGAGAGAACGGATCTGCTTCCCACTGGGCTGGGATGATTATTCGCCCATTTCCTTTCAATTACACTCGATCTGCCCAAATCCCTTTTATTTTTGTTACGGTGAAATACCAATCTAATGAAAATTGCTTTTTACGATTATTTACTACTGTAAAAGTAACCCAGCTCTGTAATAAACAAACTGACGCTACTTTCAGCTTCTGCATCCCTTCAACTCTTTGTTTAAATGGGTTCCTTGTGAAAAGTTATTTTATCTCTCTTTCCTTTTCTTGCATTCTCGACTATTACTTTGTTTGCAAAATGCTCATGTTTATTTTAAAAGTTTGCCATTTGCCAACAGTACGTTGATGTATTGTGGCATAATTAATCTCTTTTGTGCAATTAAGATACAAGTGTAAACACGCTGATATCTCTCTCTCTCTCTCTCTCTCTCTCTCTCTCTCTCTCTCTCTCTCTCTCTCTCTCTCTCTCTCTCTCTCACACAGTCAGACACACACATTATCGACTCCTTTGATTATCCTTGTACCTAATATGTGAATAAAATTTATTTTATTATTAACTTTGCATACTGCAACCAATTCGATCTGCTCAAAGGGTTCCTGTCTCTCCTCCCTCCATCCCCGAGGTGGCCGGCACCATTTTTACCAAACAGTTTGAAATAAAATTTCGAAGACTTTACTTCATATAGCGTAGTGTTTCATTACTTTACACTCTTAACTTTTGAACACATTAATAATAGAAAAAAATATGAAAAGGGAGACTTTTTGGGTTGGCTGGCACGAACTATCCTGATTTTCTTCATTTCTTATGGGGATTTTTGTTTCATATTTCAAGCAAATTGTACTTCGAACAACCTTCTGGAATGGATTAAGTTCGAAGTACGAGGTACTACTGCACCACATTTCTGTGAGGGGGAAGATTTGGGGAAGATTTAAGCTCTGATAAGGGTGCCCACGGCTCAAGATCCAGTTACACATGCTGGAAGACTGAAGATAACAATATGTAGTTGTTTGGATACCAACTAACCAACTATAAGAGTGAATAACTGGCAGTCTGGCAAAGCAAGGACCAGCCAGAGATGAAGAAACCCTAAGAACTGGTTTAATGGATGGAGGCCACTAGGACACTGGGAAAGTGTCCAGGGGTGACACATTGAACAACTGGTGAATCAGGAAAGCGGGCGTGCAGAGATCATCGTGTTGTCGTCTGTGCAGCATAAAACAGAATGACGCCATTGATTTCTGTCGCTCTCACACTCCTGTTGCAGTGGGCGGGGCCTGTCAACCACCTTTGCGACAGTTACAGTACAGCGAATTTTGAATTTAGGATAACATCCAAGCAAAATTGTTTTAGCCAAGTAATTACTCTGTTAAGTTATTTATATAAAATGAAAGAAACGTGGTACAAAGTACACTCATAAACATTCACATCAGCACTGTCTCATAGGAGAATTCTGATGGGAAAGCCTCACACATAGTTAAAGATCAATTTGCTAGTTCAAGCAGTTATCCATCAGTGTTTGTCTGCTCTAAACAGGGTGCTTAAATACTAGTAATTTTTTATACAAAAGAATGGAGAATATTGTCCTCTTTCATATCTCGGAAAAAATTTTTTTTTAACTTCTAGCTACAATAAGACATGACACTTGTGAGATCCCTCATAAAATAAAATAAAAACTTTGGAATTTGACAAATTATTATAATTTGTATTTTGCACAACTTGGCATTATTATGGATAAATTTCCTAAATAAAGACAATGTTTCAATAAATAAAAAATATTGGACAAAGATTTGTTTTATCTATTCATTTAAACCTCAAACTAGCTATTATTCACATCCCTGCCTTTGGTAACCCTTCCACACTCTTCACACACCAACCTCACTTAAAGATATGAAAATATGCAGGCTCTCTGAATCTGAAAAGTTCTACACTTGACATCCTACTTAATGACTTCTTACCTAATTTTTAATTGGAGATATTGTAAAAAGCATTCATTGTACAGCTGCTCACCCACAAAATACTTTCTCATCACATTTCTAAAAAGGTCAGGAGTAGCAGCAGATGAATACAAATGCTATTAACCGAAAGCCTCTACGCGATGAGTAGCTAAACAAAACAATCCTTTACACAAAATCAAATATAATGTTAAGTATTAAATCAATATTAAACATTTCATGAGTGTATTTTATAATCTGCAATATCTATTGATATTCCACATCTGAACCAATCAGCAACATCACTACAGGGACATTCTACCAGTGACACTACTTGTGAAGATTACCTTATGAAAAGATATGTGAAAACATACTGTACTATCACTGAGAAAACAAGTCTGCAATACCCTACCTTCTAACCTACCAATGATATCATCAGTTTGTCTCAGATATTTCTTTTGATTTCAGCATACTGGCTGAATAACATTAATTTAAGCTACCCACTAGCAAAATTTTATGTACTGAGCAGAATGCCCCCATATCAAAATACATACAAATGATATAAGTATTTTGATATACTGATATATAAAAATAGAAATTTACCATCAGTTTCTACTCTACAAAATAAAAACCTTTCTATTTCCATTTCTGCGTAAGATAAAAGAAAGGATGACAAATTTGTAAGTTTTAATTAAAAGCTTTCCTCTCATATTGCACACCACCACCTATACCATACTGTCAGCTAAACAATATAAACATTACATAAGCCTCTACTAACACAGTCAGCAGTTACATTTTCTGCTGATGATATAATATGCTATACATAACTTAATAAATTTTCTCATAAAATTTCTCTTCAAACAAATACAGAATTCTTTGTCAAATCCTACAATGTCATAAGTCCCTCACTTCCACCTCTTCAGATAGATAGATTTTTTGGTAAAATCCCAGCATAAAACATTGTCCCCACCCTCAAGCCTCTTCAATTAGAACTATCACAGTTTTTAATTTCTTACTCAAAAGGATAAGCTCAAGCATTTAGTAACTAACTAACTTTGCATTCATCCTGAATTTTCATCCAAAAACACAATACTACTCTACAGTATTGTACTGCAATGGGGGAGTGTAACTTTAATGGTAAAAAATACATGGACCATTTTCTTTACTGCACTACTGTGGCTTGCACTTCACTTTTGATTTGCAAACTCCTGGCCTTTCTCTTTTTTTGTATTGATCCCAAGCAGATATAGGAGCAGTGCACCTTGTGATATCATGCTACATTCCTTGAATTGCTCTACAACACAGCAGGATATGTTTCCAGATAAAACTTCCACTGTAATGACTTATTAATCCATTTATCACGCAGATACAAGCATATTTGTAAAATTATTTCACGTGAATAACCTTGGTTATCCAGCTTGTTAAAAACATTACACGAGATGACAGGGCCATAAAATGAGAAAAAATTACTTGTGTGATGGTTATATAACAACCATCTGCTTTGAAGATTTGTGGGAATACCTTCATGTGAACTGAAATACTGTAGAGTACTACTTCCTTCTGCACTCATATTTCATTACACAAAGTTACAATAGTTGTGTGTTCAACTATCAGCCTGCACGGGGTTGATACCAAACCAAGCACCAAACCTCGGTCATTTGGGTGCTGACATAGTACAGAAAGGGTCTAATTCTGGAAGAATCCTCTCATTCAAATATAAAATATAAACTGGCTCTTATCCAACAACTGTTGTACATATTTTCAAATACTTGTGTACTTGGGCAAAAATGTTCATTTTTCAAAATACTTTTATCTACCTACTCTAAGAAATGAGATGCAAACTTACAGCCTTGCACAACTCTATGATGCTCATTCACTCATACTCATCCACCTCATGTTGAAAAAACTTCTTAAAATCATTCATACATGTATTACAAAACAAATGTTACATATTGGCAAAAATGCCTACAAGAAAGACAAAAATGACCTTTCCATAAGTAATTACAAACAGAATGAAAAATTACTAAGTGCAATGTAACTTTGAATCCATACATTTTCAGAGTACAATTATGGTGGCATGTGTCAAATATATTTAGATTGTTAAAAAAAGAATCTGAAAACAAGACTTTCCAGGGATGAAATCTTTAAAATCAGAACAATCACTTCTAGCATACATTACATATACAGGAAGCCTAGCCTTAAATTTTGTATACAAATTATATGATGAAAAATTTACAAACTTGTAAAAGTGCAAATTCACCTCCTGTTTGGAATCCTGTTGTTAATTTCACAAATGATCATCATCATCTCTGCTAGAGGAATATCTTTCACTATAATTACCAGGATAACTAACCTGGTGGTAACTTTTTCCCTCACTTTGGTGACTTAATGAGGCTCCAGAGGCTTCTGGCAGAGTTCGTCTGTGGGTCTGAATATCGCTGGAAGGAACATCACTAACACGCTGCCATTGGGTTTCATAAGCTGAGACCTCCTGGCCACTTACCTCCATGGAGGATGAAGAGGATGAAGGCATAATGACATGCTCTTGACCACTAGTATCAATATGAAGCATAAGATTATTAAGATCTACATTTGGACCTAACTGGGTAGGATCTATATATAGGGTTCTTGTTGCTCCATCTTCTAGAGTAGCCTCTACAGCCATCAAATTGCTGTTACCCTCACTCAGAGATGAAGTGGATGCAGTAGGTACAGTGTTTCCATGGGCATCAACAGCAACCAGCATGTATGAAGTACCTGAACTTGACATCACAGCATGATCTCCAGACTTAGAATGATACACTTTTTCTGAGGACACCCCCAACTTACTATACAAGGCACTACCTTCTGGATTAACCTTCTCAGCCCCTTTGTCATGCACCACATTACGGTCCTGGGTACTTAGATTTAAAACTTGTGGCATGTCTTCCCCTTCTTCAGTTTGTGCCTCATAATCTTCACTAAAACTTTTTCGTGCTCTGTCTCGAATTAAGGCAGTGGGTGCACATTTGGCATCAATATTTTCTGTGAGTTTATCAATATTTTGAGTGAGTTCATCAGTATCTTTCATAAATTCTTCAATATCTTTGGAAGGCCCCACAGCACCTTTTTCATGTTCAAGGGGCTTTTTTGGGGGTGTGGACTTAAGAGTTACCTCTCTGGAGTACAATTCCTTTTTATGTACATTACCACCTTCATCACCATACCTTTGCTTATCACCGAGTTCTTCAGTATGTCTCAAATCTGAATCACAATAACCATGTGGCAAATGACTTCTACCAGAGGAAGAATGATGTGATCTGTAAGCCTTGTGGACAGCATAAGGTTCAAGTGGCTTCCCTGTCTCTTCAAGCTGCTGTTCATCATAAGCTTCATAAGCCTTTTCTTCTTTGTGAACACTACTATGTGAAGATTCATAGCTTTTTGAACTCTTATATTTGCCAAATTTATGTTGTTCCTCTGACTCGTATACATAAAGGTCACCAGGAGATTCATCTCTCTTACTTATATCAGTTTCATGACCTTGACGGTGTTTTGATGAAAGCGGTTCACCAGCTTTCCACAACTTACTCCCTGTGTCACTTTCAATATTGTGATCTTGACTTGACTTACATTCTTCAAGACTTCTACTTCCACCCTGCTGGTCACTTCTATCTGAACTTCCTTGGGTATAAGCATTATCTTCTTCCAGTTGCTCTGAGCTACTTTTCTGTGGATTGTAACTTTTACCAGGCTCATAACTTCCACTATGAACTTTCAATTCATAGGGATCTCTTGTTCTTTCACATTGAGAATCATCTTTTACTTCCTCAGTAGTAGCAGCGATGTCCAGGTCTCCTCCCTCCTCAAATCCATAATCTTTTGTGTAACTTTCAGTTTCTTGACTAGCAACAACTTCCTCTTCTGATTCATAATCTGGTAACATCTCAGAAGGATCCTGCACTTCTGAAGTACTATCCTTCAAACATTCTTTGTCGGAACTCTGTGGATGATTACTTTCATGTTCACTACCAGAATCCTCTGCTTTCCCTGTACTATCTTCAGGTGATTCACCTCTACAAGACAAATAGTTATCTCTTGCTGACCTATGATCATCATGGTAAGATGACCTAGAGGAATCATGTGGAGATTTGTAGGTCTCCTGAAGAAGTCTATACTTCTGTAAAGATTCATATGGTTTCTTAGGTGGCTCATATGGTTCATGTGGTGATTCACATGTCTCATCTACATATTCATAAATGTCTGCAGAAGATTTCTGGCTTACAGCTTGTGCGTACTTAACTGCATCTTGTTTCACCTCGTCCTTATCTGTTTCTTTCACCCCCTCTTTATCTGTTTCTTTTACCTCATCCTTATCTGTTTCTTCACAGGTGAAAGATTTACTCTCAACTGAATCACTTGATATTGATTTTGAACTTGATTCCTCTTCCATCCTGAGAGGTGATGAGTTCTCAGACTTAGACCTCACTTCCAAAGGCTCTTGCTCTTCCTTGGCTTCACCAACAACCTCTGCTGATTCTCCTGGTGTTTCTGACTTAGAAAGATCTTCCTTCTCTTCTTCCTCCTCTTCCTCCTCCTCCTTTTCACTCTTCACGCCATTGCTCTTTTCAAAACCTTCACAAGTGCCCTGGTCATTACTTTCTCCTGGTGAAGTTTCCTCATCGTCAGAGTCAGAATTCTTGTCGTAATATTTCTCCCAGTCACTACAGTCGCTGTCAGAATCATTACTTATGTACTTTGAAGTCTGACTGGAATTGGAATTAACAATGTTTGGCGTTGTTGCAAGCAGAGCATCAAATGCAGAATTTATCTCAGCAGGTTTAGGCATAGGCATGCGCTCATGATTGGGCTGTGGAGGAGGGTAACCATCATCATCACTGTATCCATCATCAGAATCATCCTCCATAGATCCAGAGACTTCAACTCTGCCATTTGTAGCATTACTGGAACCAGGTGCCTCCTCTTCCTCATCATCCCAGTCCTGTAACAGCTGCTGGGTATCATGTCCTTCTTTTGGAACACCCAGTACTTCCCCATTTGTATGAGAATGATCCACTGCACTTTTTCCCTTTGGTGGCCGGCCCCTCTTCTTGCCATCTTTGTTAGCCTTTGATCCTCCAGGCTTTCTCCTCCTCCTCCCAGGAATCTTGATCCCAGTATCAAAGTCATAAACTTTTTTCAAGTGGGCTTTGTTATGCCACACAATAACATTTATCCGAGTACATGTGAACCCACACACATAACATTTGAACCAATTAGAAGCATTCACACTATCCTCAATTGTTTCCCTTTTGGGCTGTTCCAGTATTCTGACCTTGTGTTCAATAACTAACCCCTTAACTTTACCATTCCCTCCATTTCTCAGTCCTGACTTTTTATAAACAACAGCCTGTCCAATATCAGACCCTTTCTTTGACCCCTCATCCTTCTTTTTCTTAGCCTTTGGCAGACCAAATCCCAGATCACTATAGTCTACTCTTCTCTTACCCACAACTTCACCAATGGTCTGTAGGATGTTCATATCACCACCAGTCAGCTTCTCTGCTGTAACTACATCAGATTCAAACTTCCTTAAGAGATCTACCTCACCATGAGACTGATTCTTGTTTATATCTGAAAAGACAAAAGAGCACAAATTTTGAAGCGCTTCATATTTTGCTGAAAAACATATAACAAACATTACACCATAAGAGTAATATGTATACATTAAACCTTACTGGGTTAACATAATGGAACTCATTTTTAAAATGCTCCCGAGTTATCTTATAGTCTCTTTTTCATTCAAATTTGTGCATTTCAATCTCAATTCCTTAAAATAATTAACAGATAGATTTGAAATCTATGACATTAAACCTTAATGGACGCATTAATCCTGAAGATAAACAATATTAAGAGCAATCAATTAGGAAAGAATCGGGTGGGAAAGAGGTGCCAATACATCTATAGCCCATAAATTCACTAATGGCAACTTTTACACTGGCTAAAATCACGAGTGTGGGTGTCTCAGGACTTAAGTTCGGCTTGTGACTTGAAGGGAGTATGTTCTGTCTCTCTCATATGACATCTTTATGTAAACTTGCTCGTAAATATACCAAGAGGTTGCTGTTGCTTTTAACTTTTTGTCTTTTACGATAGTATGTCTGTTGTAAATGTAATTTTACAAAGAAAAATGCAAAGAAATATATTAGAAAAAACATGTAAAAGTAAAAAAAAAAATTACTTAATCTCTTCTCATTAAATTTCGTAAATATTTTTCAACAAATATGCTTAGAATTTGTTACTGATTTTATTTATCTGTTTTGATATTGTGTGAGCAGTAATTATAATTTTACAAAATAAAATATTATTTATTAGAAAAAACATATATTGTCTTGTAAAAGAAACCCCCCCAAGGGATTGCCAAGTCATTTTCAACTTGACGTGGAAGGTAGGAAAATGTTTTAGAATTTTTTTCCCTTCACCATGACAGGTGTTGGGGAAGGTTCAGAAAGAGACAAGTTATCATTAGACAATTCCTGACTAACTAAGCTTTTAGCTTTAGCCCGGGAAGCAACTTTTCTCTTTTTGTCTCTCTCTAACTTGTTTGTATAACTAGTCAAGATCTTCCAAGTTCTCTTACTCCAATTAATACATTCTCCACATATGTGATCTAGCATACAAATCTCTCCCCTACAACCTGTGCAAATTGACTGTGGATCATTACAAGCTTTAGCGGTCCTAGTATTGCAGCCTTTACTGCAATACCTAATCCCAGATGAACTAGTGTCTGACACTTTGTAGACCAACTCAAAACTATTTAATTCTGGTGCAAATTTTTTAACTATTTATCTGATTTCCTATATAGCTAATATCACCGAAAACAAAAGCTACCAATATTTAAGAGTACTTCACCAAATAACTCCAACAATGAGCGATGGTAAAGAATTCAAAAAATTCCGCCGACTACTGAACTCTTTAACAGTACCAGCCGGCAGAAACAACTGATTTTCGTGCGGTGGGGGGGGTATCATCTGATCAAAACAAACTAGGGCTACTGCGAATTTCAAAAATTCTAGCTGCTGATGGTTTTAGAAACTATAGCTACGTAACTAATTGGTAAGTTGCATACATAAAATACCACAGTTATACTATAAATGACATTATGTAAAACAAGACTGGTATATTTCCATGTAATAACTTTATTCACTATAGATAAAAGATCAGCAAGGAAATACTATACTGTTAAATTTAAACTCCAGGCTGTAGCTAAAGCTAAGAAAACTGTTTAAGCTGCTAATGACTACAGGTAGTGTTCGAGTTACGATAATTTGTCTTCAATAATCCGATGTTACGATGGGGTTAGCAATTAATACCGAAAAGAAAAAAAAAAAGTTGAAAATATGTATTTTTAAATTTCGTGCACGAGCACAGGCAGCAGCGTAGGTACGGCGGCAGCTAACGAGTCCGACCTCACTTGCTCTCGTCTGAACCAAGTAAGATTAGGTCAGTGTTCGTTTGTGCTTTTTGTGAGTTTTTTTTTTTAAGTACACCAAAACAAAAAACTATGTCTGCTAAACAACCAAATAGGTCTCCTGCTGGTAGTGCAAAAAAGTAGAGGCAATCCATCACTTTGGAGCAGAAATTGAAGATAATAAACCAGCGTGAAGGTGGAAAGGCAGTCATGGTTATCGCAAGTGACGAACGTTTATCGCAATCGACGGTATCCACCATCTTAAGGGACAAGAAACGTGTAATGGATGCTGTAAAGGCATCTGCTTCTGTTCATTCAATGGTTATATCAAAGAAGAGGATAGGGCCTTTGGAAGAAATGGAGCAGTTACTGGTCACGTGGATGGAGGACCAAATACAAAAGCATATACCACTCACCCTCTTGACCATTCAGACAAAGGCATGCATCCTTTTTGAAGAACTGAAGAAGTATGATGATAACCACAACAAAAGTTTTGCAGCAAAAGCTGGATGGTTTCGTCGTTTCAAGAACTGCCATAATTTTCAGTGTGAAAATTAGCGGTGAAGCAGCAAGCGCTGATACCAACGGAGCAGCTAAGTTTAAGGATGCTTTACACGAGATCGTCGTATGAAGGGTACTTGCCAGAGCAAATTTTTAACGAAACCGGACTTTATTGGAAGCGTATGCCACAACGGTCTTGCATCCACAAAGCAGCAACAGCGATGCCCGGGTTTAAGGCATACAAGGATCGATTGACTCTTCTGCTTGGAGGAAATGTGGCTGGGTATAAACTTAAGCCCTTTATGATTTATCACTCAGAAATTCTGAGGGCATTAAAAAAACACAGACAAGCATACACTTCCTGTGCATCACCGTCATAATAAAAAAGCGTGGATGACTGCAATGCTGTTTGAAGACTGGTTTGTTCACTGCTTCATTTCGGAAGTGAAAGATTATTGTAGGAAAAATAACATCCCCTTCAAAATTCTTCTGATTCTCGACAATGCTCCTGGCCACCCTCAGCACATCGGAGATATTAACGAGAATGTAAAAGTTGTGTTTCTGCCACCAAACACAACTTTTCTCATACAACCCATGGATCAGGGTGCTGTGGCTACATTCAAGGCGCATTATCTTAAGAACACGTTTGCGCAGGCTGTTCAGGCTATGGATAACAAGGAGAAAGATCTCAGAACTTTCTGGAAAGAATTTAGTGTATTTAACTCCATTATGAACATTGGAAGGGCGTGGAAGGAGGTAAAGAAAGAGTGTATGAATGGGGTCTGGAAAAATCTGCTAAAAGTGTATGTGAACTCGTTTAAAGGTTTCGATCAAAATGAAGAAGTGGAAATCAATAAAAAGATCTTGATACTTGGGAAAAGTTAAGATTTAGAAATTGATGAGAAAGATATCCAAGAACTTATAGATGTGCAAGATGTAGAGCTAACGGCAGAGGATTTAAGTGCACTTGCAGAAGAGAAAAAAATGCAGAGGAAGAAGAAATAACAGAAGAGCCAGAGCGAACGTTTACGACTAAAAAACTGGCAGAGGCATTTGCTTTATTTGATCAAGGACTGAAACTTTTAATTTTTCAGATTCAAATTCTACCACTATTAGTTCACATTCTGAGTTACTATATTTCTCATATATTTTTCCTTGTTTTTTGTCTTTCCCATATATCCCCTTGATTCCTATTTTTTCTATCTGATCTATAAGTTTGGAACCCTTTTATTTGATCGTCATTACCAGTCTCTTGGGAATACCTGATTTCACTTATATTCATTATATCAATTTTCTTTTCAATTTGGGTTAGTTCTTTTAAGTACGTACTCTTATTTTCCTTTTTGAGTTACTTGTAACTAAACCCTGCACATTCATTACTATGATGGTTTGCGTGTTATCTCCTTCATTTAATATGGGTAATAATAAGGATTTTCCCATGTCTCTTTCCTGTTCTGGTATGTTGTTCTTTTCTTCATTTCCAGAAATTTTGACATTAAAAAATCCAACTTTTCCAAATTATTTGATCTTCCTTCATCATAATTATTCATTTTGTGTCTGAATCTGCAATTTTCTCCATATCTGCAATATCCCCTAGCATCGTACATACAGTATTTATCTCTTGAGCTGTAGTAACTTGGAGCTGATGCTTGGAAATTCTTTGCTGACACACTATATCGCGGTGATGGCTTGCTTTTTTCCTTCACCTCATGTTCTTTGTTCCTCTCTTTATTTGTTCTTTCCTATTTTGGATTTTATTATTTAATTGATTTTGATTCATGGCTACAGGGTGCATATATTCACATTTTTTGTCAAACTTACATCCTTTTCCTTCTTTTAGGTTTTTGCATATTTTTGGATGTAGATCTCTGCAATCACCCTCATAGCTGAGAAGGAAGTCAGGAATGACTCACAGTGGTCTTAGAAGACGACGACTTTAGCCTGTCTACACCATCTTCTGAAGACATTCCACTTCGATTGGTAAAGGTTGTTAGAAGAAGTGCGTCAGCATCTTGCAATCGCTTCTGCAACTCCACATGAAAAACCTCTTGCTTTGACATGGCTCCTGACAGTCTGAAGCCTGCCAGAGCAGACAACCCTTGGTGGAAGCGATGGAAGTGGGGTTGTTTGAGAAGCGACTTCTTTTGAGGAAGGAGTCTCGGAAAATCCACCATCTTGTGGAGAAGGTCCAGAAACCACTCTTTCCTCAGTCAAAAGGGAGCTATTAATGTCAGGTGAATGTTTTGATGTAGCTTTACTTTGTTGATGACCTCCCTGATCATCCCGAAAGGGGGAAAAAAGCAAGCATCTAGCCTCAGCCAGTCCAGCAACATCATGTCTACTGCCCAGGCTAGAAGATCTGCAACTGGGAAGAAGAACAACTGAAGACAGTTATTTCTGGACATTGCAAATAAATCGATGGGCGGTTTTCCCCAAATCTTCCAAAGATCCAGACATACTTTTATGTTCAATGTCCATTCTGACGGCAGAACTTGATGTTCTTTGCCGAGTTTCTTTACTGAGTTCATCAACCAGTATGTTCACCTTCTGCCCAAAGAACCCATGCTGTCATCAACAAAGTGAACGAGTGAGTCCCCCTGGGCTGTGGAGTTGTCTGCATGAATGATAACCACCTGACCTTTGACTAGGTGCACAAACTCCTGAAGGCCCAGGAACACTGCCAGAAGTTCTTTGACATTTATGTGTAAGGATTTTTGCGACTCCATCCAAACTCCCGACACTTTGTGATTCTGAAGAAGGGCTCCCCAACCTACATTCAATGCGTCTAAATAACACTGGAAGAAGACACACACCTTCCTGAAGTCTTTCTCTTGAATTCCACCATGAGAGATTGCTCTTTATCTCTTTTAAGATCGGGAAAACTGTCGAGTTGGGAATTCCTGCACCAGTTCACCTTAAGGAAGAACTGTAGTCCTCAAGTGCAGCTTTCCTAGCTTCACGAACTTTTCTACTAATGAGAGGGTTTGCAGCAACCTCATCCAGTGTACAAGCAGTCCCCAGTTTATGATGGGGGGTTCCGTTCTGGGACGCATTGTAAGCCGAAAATCTTCAAAAATATTAAGAAAACCTTACTTTTAATGCTTTGGGTGTAGAAAAAAACTGTCAATTGCATTTTAAACAATTTAAAATGATATTGTTATGTTACAATAAAGTTTCATACATACTTACCTGGCAGATATATACATAGCTAAGACTCCGTCGTCCCCGACAGAAATTCAAATTTCGCGCCACTCGCTACAGGTAGGTCAGGTGATCTACCGGCCTGCCCTGGGCGGCAGGACTAGGAACCATCCCCGTTTTCTATCATATTTTCTCTCTTCCACCTGTCTCCTGCGGGGAGGCTGGGTGGGCCTTTAATTGTATATATCTGCCAGGTAAGTATGTATGAAACTTTATTGTAACATAACAATATAATTTTCATACAATCAACTTACCTGTCAGATATATACATAGCTGATTGGCACCTTTCGGTGGAGGGTAAGAGACAGCTACTATATGGAATAGACAGGTAAACAACATATGTTGTAGGTATAAATAAAACCTTGGTTCCTACCTGATAGGTGGTAGACTACGTGGGTGTTTGCCCAGTAGTCTGCATCACCTCAAGAAACTTTAGTGAGATATATGATCTATGGCCAAGAGTTCTTGTGGGTCTGCCGATGGGGTCTTATCCGCTTACTCGGCAGAGCCTGAAAGGACTTTGTCAATGGGTGCTGATCCACTTATATGACAATACACCTTATGAAGGAGCACACAACCAATCCCGACCACCTGATCCTAACCATATGTTAGAACTAAGATTTGTCCGAGTTATCCCCGAACTCGTCACAACAACCGTAACTCAAAACCACTACGCACACATACATAATTTCTAAAAAAAAAATTATACTCATCTAATTAGATATGACAAGATTCTCTTACTGAACAACATAGACGGCCGCCCGTGCTAAACCAAGTCCTCCATTGTTCGAAGAGACTCCAGACCATATCCAAAAAGAAGAAAAGTATATACTTTTAAGGATTGGTGTCGGCTCCCGTACCCAGAATCGTATCCGCCGATACGAAAGGACCTAGAGAAAAACACTTCTCATATGTCACACGAACGTCTTTCAAGTAATGAGATGCAAATACTGAGTTGCATCTCCAAAATGTCGTATCTATGATGTTTTTAAGCGACATATTCTTATGAAACGAGAGAGACGTCGCTACTGCTCTCACTTCATGAGCTTTAACTCTCAACAGTCGTAACTGTTCTTCAGAACAGACCTTATGCGCGTCTGTAATGACGTTCCTCACAAAGAATGCCAGCGATTTCTTGGACATCAGTCTTGTGGGGTCTTTTACCGCGCACCAAAGACCTTGTCTAGAGCCTCCCATCTGATGCTTTCTCTGAATGTAAAACTTTAGAGCTCTTACAGGGCATAGAGATCTTTCTGCTTCTCTTCCTACGAGACTCGATATGCCTTTGACTTCAAATGACTTAGGCCAGGGATTCGAGGGATTCTCATTCTTAGCTAAAAACAGTGTCTTAATCGAGCAATAGCTGAGTCTCCCTTGAAACCTACTTTATCTTGCAGAGCATGTAATTCACTAACTCTCTTTGCCGTAGCTAAAGATAATAGGAATAGGCATTTTCTGGTGATGTCTCGAAACGAAGCCAGATGAGGAGGTTCGAATCTTTCAGATGAAAGAAAC
This sequence comes from Macrobrachium nipponense, assembly GCF_015104395.2. Classification (NCBI taxonomy): domain Eukaryota; kingdom Metazoa; phylum Arthropoda; class Malacostraca; order Decapoda; family Palaemonidae; genus Macrobrachium; species Macrobrachium nipponense. Next base: position 100,088,012 of record NC_087206.1, on the reverse strand, counting down.
TTGAGGACCACGTCTAGGTTCCAGTTCGGAGGGACCGGGACCGGTTCCTTCGACTTTGAAGTCTCAAATGACCTTATGAGATCGTGGAGATCTTTATTATCTGCCAGATCTAATCCTCTATTCCTGAAGACAGCCGAGAGCATACTTCTGTATCCCTTTATTGTGGATACAGCTAGATGAGATTGCTCTCTCAGGAATAGAAGGAAATCAGCAATTTCCGCTATAGAGGTAGTGGAGGAGGACAACTTCTTAGATCTACACCACCTTCTAAAAACCTCCCACTTCGATTGATATACTTTCGTAGTGGAGGTTCTGCGTGCTCTCGCGATCGCGCTTGCCACTTCGCGAGAAAACCCTCTCGCTCTGACGAGTCTTTCGATAGTCGAAAGGCAGTCAGAGCGAGAGCGGGGAGGTTTTTGATGGTACCTCTTGAAGTGCGGTTGTCTGAGAAGATCCGTCCTTCTTGGTAGGGATCTTGGAAAGTCTACGATCCACTCTACCACCTCCGAGAAACCAATCTTGGGCCGGCCAAAAGGGGGCTATCAATGTCATCCTCGTCTCCTTTGACGCCACAAACTTTTTCATTACTAATCCCAGGATTTTGAAAGGAGGAAAAGCATATACGTCTACTCGAGACCAATCTAGCAGGAAGGCGTCTACCATAAGAGCTCTTGGATCTTCCGCGACCGAGCAAAAGACTGCCAGCCTTTTGGAAATGAATGTGGCGAAGAGATCCACATGAGGTGTCCCCCACAGCGACCAGAGATCTTGACACACTTCCTCGTGTAGGGTCCACTCTGTATGAAGGACCTGGTTCCTCCTGCTGAGTCTGTCCGCCCTCACATTCTTTACTCCCTGCACGAACCTTGTCAGAAGGGAGACGTTCCTGTGAGACGTCCAAAGCAAAAGGTCTCTCGTCAGTTCGTAAAGGAACGAGGAGTGAGTCCCTCCCTGTTTTCGAATGTAGGCAAGTGCGGTGGTGTTGTCCACGTTTACTTGCACTACTTTGTTCGACACCAGAGGTTCTAGACTCTTCAAAGCCAGATGCACGGCGAAGAGCTCTTTGCAGTTTATGTGCCAAGTCACCTGCGCTGGTTCCCAGGTGCCTGACACCTCCTTCGAGCCTAATGTTGCTCCCCAACCTTTCTCCGACGCGTCGGAGTACAACACTAGGTCTGGGTTCTGTGTCCTTAGAGAGATCCCTTTGTTCTCTTCCAGAGGGGGCAACCACCATTCCAGGTGCGATCTTATCTCCACTGGAATGGGAAAGACGTCCGAAAGTTGTCCAGTTTTCCAACTCCAAGACTTCTTGAGGAAGAATTGAAGCGGACGTAAATGAAGTCTTCCTAGTGGGAAGAACTGTTCGAGCGAGGAAAGGGTCCCTAGAAGGCTCAACCATTCCCTCGCCGACGTATGTTCCTTCCTTAAGAAGAGAGAGACTATCCGCAAACCTTTTGCGATTCTCTCTTGCGAAGGAAATACTCGAAAACCCCGAGAATCCATCCGAATCCCCAGATAGACTAAGTCCTGTCTGGGGGTCAGCTGCGACTTCTCGAGGTTCACGAGCAATCCCAACGCTTTGATCAGATCTAATGTTAACTTCAGGTCCTCCAAACACTGTCTCTCTGATCTGGCCCTGATGAGCCAGTCGTCCAGATACAGAGAGATATTTACTCCTTTGAGGTGAAGAAACCTCGCCACATTCTTCATCAGGCTTGTGAAGACCTGAGGAGCTGTGGACAGGCCGAAACATAAGGCTCTGAACTGAAAGATCCTTCCCCCCGTCATGAAACGGAGGTACTTCTTCGATGAAGGGTGGATCGGGACGTGAAAGTAGGTGTCCTGGAGATCTAGAGACACCATCCAATCTCCTTGTCGTATGACGCCAGGACTGAAGCAGAAGTCTCCATGGAGAACTTCTCCTTCTGAACAAATTTGTTCAGAGAGCTGACGTCCAGTACTGGTCTCCAGCCTCCCGAGGCTTTCGCAACCAGAAAAAGGCGATTGTAAAACCGGGGAGTTTTTGATCTAGTACTAGTTCTATCGCTCTCTTGTCCCACATTTGTTCCACCATCGATCGAAGAGTATCCCTCAGCACAGGATCCTTGTACTTGGCTGTTAGTTCCCTTGGTATTGACGTTAGGGGAGGAGTGTTCAGGAAAGGGATACGATATCCCTTCCTTATTATAGCCAACGATGACTCGTCTGCGTTTATAAGTGTCCAGGCCTCCACAAATCCCAGGAGCCTGGCACCTACTGGTGTTTGGAGGAGAGAAGCTTTATTTTCCCTTTTTAAAGGGACGAAAGGCAGACCTACCTCTCTTCTCCGGAGCCTTCCTTCTTGCGGGAGGTCTGGAGGTCGGACCACCTCGAAAGGGCTGAACCGATGTACTCGGCCCTTTCTTGTCAGATGTAGAAGCAGGCTTCTTCTTCCTTGCTGACTGCGTCAGAAGATCCTGAGTCGCCTTCTCAGTTAATGAATGAGCAATGTCCTTCACCAACTGAGAAGGGAACAAAAAGTCAGACAACGGCGAATACAGCAGCGCTGCCCTCTGAGCGTGGGAGACTGCCTTGGTTAAAAAGGCACCATATACCGTCCTCTTCTTTAGAAGACCTGCTCCAAACAAAGAGGAGATTTCAAAAGAGCCATCCTGTACCGCTTTGTCTATACAAGACAATATGCACAAAAGGGCTTCCGGTTCGATTCCTTCCGAATCATGGGCTTTCTTGGACATCACCCCAAGGGACCAATCTAAGAAGTTGAAAACTTCCAATACATGAAAGAGTCCCTTGAGGAGATGGTCCAGTTCAGAAATGCCCCACGTAATCCGTGCAGAGTTGAGACCTTGTCGACGTGAAGCGTCAACTAAGGTCGAAAAGTCTGCTTCTGACGTAGACGGGAGAGCAATACCCATATTCTCTCCCGTCTGATACCAAATGCCTCTTTTAACCAGCTAGTCTCGCTGGAGGCATGCAGAAGACCGTTCTTACTAAGTCTTTCTTAGACTTCATCCACGAGTCTAAGGATTGTAGAGCCCTCTTCATAGAAAAATGGTGGGCTCATTTTGAGAAAGACGAAGACTTCTTCGTCTTAGCACTCGAAAACAGAGAGCGCGGAGAAGGAGGAGCGGCAGGAGTCAATTCGTCTCCATACTCCTCAAGAAGCAAGGCAGTCAAAACTTTATAGTTCGACAGTCCTTCTCTTCCTTGATATTCATCATCCGAGTTTCCTTCCACCTCGGGATCTAAATGAGTCTCCGCTCCCCTTTCTGTACGTTCCTCCTCTGGAGGAGACAAACTCCTAATAGGAGAGGGGCTAAGGGAATGATATTCTTTCCTCTTCCCCGCTTTAATAGCCTTGGAAGGCGCAAAAGCTCAGGCTTCTCTCGATAAAAAGAAGACGCTTCGCTTGGATGACGCTTCTCGTCCGCCAAGCGTCCTGGCTGACGTCTCCTGCTTACTTGGCTGCTGACGTCCGGATGACGCCTCGCGCCTGGAAGACGCTCCGCTCTCAAAAGGCGTCCTATTTGGCGCCAAAATATTGGTCGGAGCTTCACGTCTACCAACAGCTTTCAAAGACGCTTCATGTCTAAAAGACGTCTCACGTCTCTCTGGCGTTACGAAACTTTCGTAAGCAACCGCTCTCGCTCTCGAACCCGAAGCTTCTGTAAGATGTTTGAAGCTTCACGTCTGCATGACGCTTCTCGTTTAGCAGGGGAGAGAGGACGAGACTTCTTGATTGGAAGCGCAACGTCCTTCCTACGAGGCGCTAAAACTCCCACTAGAGAGGTCAGTTGCTCTTGAACTGCCATAATAATTCTCCTTGAAGCTTCTCCACGTCAAACTGCATGACGCCTTTCGTCATCACTCGGGGGAGAAGTAGGAAAGGGTACTTCTGCGTACTCGTCGGGTGACGCTGACGCCACCTTCGCCTTCTTAATAGAAGAGGGAGCGTCATCTGAGAAACGCTCTGGGCTAGAATCAATTTCGGGTTCTTTCATATGACGCTTCAGAGGTCTCGATAAATTAGACTCCTTCCACCCTCGTAGGAGGGAGAGGTTTAGGTGAGAGAGGGAGAGGATGAGAAACACTCACGAAGGACGCTTTTCTAGAGCGCCCCTTGAGCAGCCTGCCACGAAACAGAGCTAGCTGAAGGGACGTCTGCCCGTTGGGGATTCCCCACGACCTCCTTAAGGCTTTCGATTTCCTTCTCCTCTGGGCATGGGAGCTTGGAAGAGGTCTAGGCCTGGAGCGTCGCAGGGACGATCAAACGCCCCCTCTACAACACTGGGAGAACTCACTTCACTGTAATGCTCACTTTCACTAGCCTTACCTTGTAAGTCCGCCATTTTGGACTTCATGTCTCGAATCGTAGCTTTCAGATCGGCGATTTCCGAGGCCGATTCCGAAAGTACACTTAGTGAATGAGAAACATAGGGAGAATCTAAATCAGTAGGATTAGAATTATCAGTAAAAGGCTCAATAGGCCTTGAACTCACACCTTTCAGACGTCTAACCCTATCCCTCTCTAACTTCTTCAAATAAGAAGTTAAAGTCTTCCACTCTTCTGCATTTAATCCCTCGCATTCATTACAAGTATTATTAGCAGAACACTGAAACCCCCTACATTTACGGCATACAGTGTGAGGATCAACCGAAGCTTTCGGTATCCTCACCCTGCAGCCTACATTCACACACATTCTCACACTCACATTTGAATCAGACATACTGAGAAAAATCCAAAAAGCAATTCCAAAAACAGTCCACAGTAGCGAATGCCAAAAACACGATCCAGATACGTCACCAAAAAGCCGAGAAACGATGATCAAAGGATGAAATAAGAATCTAAGTCAGGAGGTAATAGCAACAATGTTGATACCACCGGCGACAGAGAAAATATGATAGAAAACGGGGATGGTTCCTAGTCCTGCCGCCCAGGGCAGGCCGGTAGATCACCTGACCTACCTGTAGCGAGTGGCGCGAAATTTGAATTTCTGTCGGGGACGACGGAGTCTTAGCTATGTATATATCTGACAGGTAAGTTGATTGTATGAAAAGATTATTTTGCCTTTTTGGTGTCATATTTCTTCCGTCAGACCGACGTCGTAAACATTGTAATCCTGGAACATATGTCGTAAACCTGGAAATAATTTCTGATGAATATATGTAATTGAAAAGCGCCGTAACCTCAGAACACCATAAGCCAAAAACTTCATAAATCGAGGACTGTCTGTACTGGCCAGCACATCAAACTGGTAAAAAAGTGTTGAAGTGCCTAGAGGCATGACTCCACTCTTTTCACGGACAGAAAATGCAAAAAAGTCTGAGAGTCCAGTGTCATTCTCATATGGAGAATCTTCTGAGAAGGAATAATTTGGGATTTTGACATTTATATCAATGCCCAACTTCGGTGTTAGGCAAAGAGTCCTCACTAGGCCCTTCGCACACTGACTCTCCAAAGAGACAAGAAGTCAGTCGTCCAAATACAGAGACGAATTTATTCCCATCAAATATAACCACTGTCTAAGGGGACTTAGAACCCTTGTGAAAACCTGTGTTGTTGACAAGCCGAAGCACAGCGGCCAAACCTGGTAGATATTGTTCTCAAAAACAAATCAGAGGTACTTCCTGGAGTCCTGATGGATTGGGACATGGAAGTAGGCATCCTGCATATCGAGGGATACCATCCAATCCCCCTGATGAAGCGAGGGAAGCACTGAACTCTGAGTCTCCATATTGAACTTCATTTTTAGATCATAACAATTCAAGGTGCTGACATCTAAAAAGGGCCTCTCTCTCTCTCTCTCTCTCTCTCTCTCTCTCTCTCTCTCTCCTCTCTCTCTCTCTCTCTCTCTCATGCTAAGGAGACTACAAATAGCCTGCTGCAGAACTTCTCCGTGTCGGTGACCTCTTCCACTACGCTATACGCCCTGGTGGCTTATGGCGGGACTATGGTAGTAAACAAACCATATCGTCGCTATAAGCCTAGAAAAGTTTACATTCGGTACTAATTCATGGTAAATCTTATATGGAGTTGACTGTATTACTGCATACAAAATCACTTTAAAATCATCTTTCAGTAAATGTTATGATACTAACGGTTATATTTTCATAAATATCCTTATAAAAAAGGTGTGTCTTCTATGACGGCAAATTTTTGTCAAATATCAGGGCTGGTTTCAAGCTTATTGGACTTTGAAAATAAATATGGTACATGGTACATATATACGTACATACGTATAAGTAAAAGAATCTTAATTTCTATAATTACTATATCATTACGTACCAGCATCTCTTGAGTTAAATATCAGGCTAAACTCTTCTTTACGAGGACGCTTACAAACCAAGCATACAGATTGCATTCATTACCGCACACGTTACTTATGCAAACTGGAGTCACTACCAAATCACATACGTAAACATAGACGTACATACTTTTACAGTAGACATAAAAGAATCACCTTAATTTCTATAACTACTACGTATACCATAGCGGCTTCTCTGATTTAAGCTAAGGCTAACCTCCTCTTTACCAGCAAGCTTAACAAAGCTTAAAGATTGCGTTCGCTACTGTACCGCACGTTACGTATGTAACAGTGGTTTCACTACCAAATCTCACACGTAAACATTGACATATTTTTTATAGTAAGACATAAAAGAATCTACTTAATTTCTATAATTGCTATGTAAGCAACTTCTGAGTTAAGGTAAGGCTAACCTCTTCTTTACCGGCAACCTTAAAAAGCTTAGATTGAGTTGTTACCATGCCTCACGTCACGTACGTAACAGTTGTTTCACTACCAAATCTAACATGTAAACATTGACATATTACAGTAGACATAAAAAAATTGTCTTAATTTCTTAATTACTACTCAAGTATATACCATAGTGGCTTCTCTGATTTAAGCTATGGCAAACCTCTTTACCAGCAAGCTAAACAATGTTTAAAGATTGCATTCGCTACCGATCCACACACGTTATGTATATAACAGTGGTTTCAATACCAAATCTCACATGTATTTTTACAGTAGGCATAAAAGAATCTACTACTTAATTTCTATAATTACTATGCATACCATAGCAGCTTCTGAGTTAAGCTAAGGCTAACCTAACCTATTCTTTACCGGCAAGCTTAAAAAGCTTAGATTGCGTTGCTACCGAAACCGCACGTTACGTAACAGTGGTTTCACTACCAAAACTCACACGTAAACATTGACGTGTTACAGTAGACATAGAAGAATCGTCTTAATTTCTTAATTACTATGCACATATATACCATAGTGGCTTCATTGATTTAAGCTATGGCTAACCTCTTCTTTACCGGCAAGCTTAACAAAGTTCAAAGATTGCATTCGCTACCGAACCGCACGTAACCTACGTACGTAACATTGCTTTCACTCTAAACCTAACACGTAAACACGCATTGCATTTGCTATTGAAACGTGCACCTCATGTGCGAGCATTGTTTTTGGACTAGGTCTACGGTTAAAAAAAGCAAGCAAGGGTGCTTAATTAAATATTTTTTTCGCTCGTCACTTTCATATAGAGAGGATAGACGAAACTTAAGGTTTATTTTGGAGCTGGGAATGGTGGAAACATTTTGAAGAAGGAAAACGTGAGATGCCATGTCAACACTTTTCCATTATTTCAGAGATTAACAATATCCAAATGTTTGAACATAGATAGCCAGATAGCCCGCAGTAATGTTTTTTTGTCTCATGATACACAAGGCAGCAATGAACAACCTCCACTAGGGTTTGTTTTGCTCTAAATCCTTCAAAGCGCATTCTTAAGAGGTCTTTGTGTACTGTCCCTCGTACTTGCATTTAAGAAGGGGTAAAGAAGTGCAAGAGTTTTGAGGGAGAGACGAAGCTTGAACTGGGGACTCAGTTCCTAGCACCAGCCCTGGACAACATTAACAGGAACACTGTTGTAGCCTACGTACACAATTAATAACTACTTGAAAAATGTGTGAAAATTACTTCAATCTTGATATCTACTGAAAAATTAAAACAAAAAAAGGAAAACAAACAACCCAGTCTCTACTCAAGAAGAAAAACATACTACTTATTATCATGCCACTGAAACACCATTTTCTTTAACAGATCACATACACAATGAATAAATACTTGAAAATTGTGTGAAAATCACTTCAGACATAATTAAAATTTTGATAACTACTGAAAAAAATAGAACTTTAATAAGGAAAAATAATCAAGACTTTACTCATGAAGAAAAAACATTCACACTTTAATGACCGTTTGTCATGCCACTGTGGGTATTTATATTCACAAAATTTAACATTCCTTAGTTGGGTTCAAACTTAGCAATCAACTCATTAGTTAGTACTGCTTTTGAGGCAATTTCACTATGAAGATACATATATTCACTATAGCTGTATATGAAATTGAGGAATTTTCTGCATTTAATTTAAAGTTTTAGTGAAAATCAATTCTAAAATTGTACTAGAACACTAAGTATGATAGAATTTATGCTAAGCTCCAATTCTTGGGTCAAATTATGCTAAAAAACATGAAATTATGCTGCATTTGGTAACACTGAATGACGCTAACTAGCAGAGTTTTGTTTACAAACATCATATGGTCTGGGGATTGGAATCCAGTTTTTTGTTTGAACACAGATACAAAGTTTATTAGAAATTGAGTGGCGAAATCCGATTATGTCGAGTTCTAATACAATCGTGAGCCGGGGCTCTATTGTACTATGTTCGTGAAGAGAAAACCTGATTTCAACCTCCAAGGTACTTTGCCTTGCATCCATGCATACTGCAAGGGAAACACTGATTTACTTACATTGTCCTCTCCTGATAAATTCTTCTTTTCTGTCACAAGAATATGGGTAGATGTGTTCTTCTTTGTGGACATCTTGACTACAATAAAAAAAATCCTTTCAGTAAAATATTCAACATTACTTCATTAAGAAAAAAATACCTAATGACAATGACATTTCTTATGCATATTTTATTAAACTCGCTACAATCTTGAGTGAGCTTTTGGAAAACTAAAGCATATAATTTCAATATCATTAATAAAAATGACCTAATGACAATGATATTTCTTATGAGTATTTTATTCAAACTATAATCTTTAGTGAGTTTTTAGGACGCTAAAAAAACAATTTTTGAAAGTAAATTGTATTTTTCCTAACTATACAAAAACTGAGGTCCTTTACATAAGGAATTACTTTCAGTGCCAGCTGGAATTCGGTCAAAAGATTCTATAACAAGGTAGTTGGGCAGTAACTGCTTGTCCGATAGTCAGGAATCCCACCTGACTGGATGTAAACATTCCACTTTGCTTTAGGCCCAGGAACAGATTGAGGGGTGGCATGGTAAAGGACCTTAGGTTTGTATAGTACGGAAAAATACAATTTACTTTCAAAAATTGTGATTTGTTCCAACATGTTATACAAACCATCGGTCCTTTACATAAGGAAGACTCTGATTGGTGGGAAGAATCTGAGTCTTGTGAACAGGCTGGTGTTCACCCAACCCAGGTTCCCTTCCTGGTCGTAAGAGCAAGGGGGGGAACCTAGCCCCTGTCCAACTGATCAGAGTGAGATCACTGCAAGACCAATGGGGAGGCAGGCATGCCTACCTCTTATGAATAGCAAGTAAGAACTTAAAAAGTCGTAAGAGGCCAATATATAGCACTGGGTTTGTCTTACTGCTGTCCACTTCCCCCCTTGTTAAGGAAGGGACGGATATATGCTTCTATCCCTAACTAAAGCGATAAAATGGAGCTCAGTGACAGCTTACCTGCACCATCGCCCTCTCCAGCATATGACGACTGCTACTCTCTGCCTGCAGGAAGAGAGAAGAAAACAGAAAGGAATGAGAAGCCAGTCACACACTCTTTCATTCTCCATTCATGCAATTACCACAAGGACAAGATGCAACCTTGTCCTGTTAAAGGAGCTGGGTAAGCTACACAACTTGTTGAGCAGCCACCACGGGTCCCAAGGAAAAAGTGTCCAAGGACCTATAGGCAATATCCTGAAGGTAGAACGAGGTGAAGGTGGTCTGGTTAGACCAAACCCCTGCCTTCAGCACCTGTGCAACCAACAAGTTCTTCCAGAATGCAAGGGTAGGACCAATACCTCTAACTTCATGGGCTCTCTGACGAAAAGTACTGGTGTCAAAACTCTTTTCGGGGTCATACGCTTTCCTGGTTACTTCACAGAGCCAGAAAGAAATAGTGTTCTTGGACACTTCTTTCTTGGTCACCCTGGTGCTAACGAAGAGGCGTCGACACTCAGGCCTGAGGTGTCGAGTTCTCTTCAGATAGTGCCGCACCACTAACAGGACAAAGTAGCATCTCTTCCGCATCATTACCTGTGAAGTCCTCCAGGCAGGGGATCGTGAAGGACTCGAACCTGACGTCAGGTTCTAGTCTTCGCAACGAAATCTGGGACGAAATCGAGCGTAACCGATCCCCATCCCCTCAAGGGTTTGACATTAAACGAGACACCATGAAGTTCCCCCTACTCTCTTCGCCACTGCCAGGGCCAGCAAAAAGACGGTCTTGAGGATCAGATCCCTGTCTGATGACTCTCAGAGAGGCTCGTAGGGTCTACAAGTCAAAATATTTAAGACAAGAGTCATGTCCCACTCAGGGGGCCTGAGTTCCCTGGGTGGGCAAGACCTCTCGAAGCTCCTCATCAGGAGAGATATTTCCCAGGAAGAGGAAACATCCGCTCCTCACAGCTTAAGGACTAGAGCCAAGGTGGCTCTGTATCCTTTAACTGCATATACTGAGAGGAGCTTCTCTCAGTGAAGAAAAACCAGGATATCCACTACCTGCTGAAGAGTGGCTCCGAGAGGAGAAAGACCCCGTCTACGACACCAACCACAGAAGACGGACCACTTTCCCTGGTATACTGCTGCAAAGGGCTGTCTGAGGTATCCAGCCATCTCTGTTGCTGCTCAGTGGCCACCAGAATCATCCAAAGATTGGTGGTGACCAGTGCCCTACTGATCACCTTGCGAATCAGACAGAACTGGGGAAAGGAGTACACTTCGTGGTTGTCCCATGGGTGTTGGAATGCGTCCTCTGCAGCTGCCCATGGGTCCGGCACAATGGCGAAGAAAACCGGAAGTTTTCTGTTGTGCCAGGTGGCGAACAGATCCACCACTGAACGCCCCCACAGGTCGAGCAGCCTTTCCACCACGTCTGGGTGTAGAGATCATTCTGACCCAATCACCTGATTCTGGCAGCTGAGCATGTCTGCCACTATGTTCCTCTTGCCTGGGATGTACCTGGCTGACAGCTCTACCGAGTGAGCCACTACCCATTCGTGCACCTGCATCATCAACTGGTGTAACAAGAGGGACACTAGGCCCCCTTTTGTAGACGTATGCCACTACCATGGTGTGGTTGCTCATCAACACCACCGAGTGTCGCATCAACCGTTTCCGTAACTCTTGGAGCGCGAGAAACGCTGCCTTGAGTTCCAGAACACTGATGTGAAGGTGTCTCTCGTGTCGATTCCACACACCCGAAACCAGCAACTCTTTTTAGGTGTGCGCCCCAACCCTCGGTCAATGCATCTGAGAACAGAAGCATCTCCGGAGGGGGAAATGCGCAACAGCACTCCTATCAAGAGGTTCCTGTCGTCCAGCCACCAGGCTAAATCCTCCCTTACCTCCTAAATTCTCCCTTAGCTCCTCCGTAAGAGGAACCAGGAAGGATTACGGGTCTTGCGCCTGTGACCAACACTCCTTTAGTCTCCATTGTAGAGACCGCAGGTGAAGACGCCCGTGAGGGACTAGCTTCTCCAACGACGACAGGTGACCAATCACGACCTGCCAATGCTGAGCTGGCTGTTCCTGTCGTGACAGAAACCAACAAGCTGCCTCCCTGAACCTGCTGATGCCCTACTCTGCGGGGAAGACTCGTGCTGCTACCGTATCGATCAGCATGCCCAGGTAGTTTATCCTCTGCTTGGGCTCAAGATCTGACTTCTTGAAATTTAGCCCGATCCCGGATCGCAACAAAAGTCGAGCAGGCGATCTCTGTCCTGTAGCAACTGCGAGTGAGAACTCGCCAGGACTAGCTAATCATTGAGATACCTCATCAGAAGTATCCCGACAGAATGGGCCCGAGCCGACACCAGAGTGAACACTCGCGTGAACACCTGAGGGACGGTTGAGAGACCGAAGCAAAGTGCCCAGAATTGGTACACCGTCCTGTTGAGGATAAAGCAAAGGTACTTCCTGGAGGACTGATGCATGGGTATTTGAAAATATGCATCCTTCAGGTCCACCGAAAGCATGAAATCGTTCTCCCTGATGGAATCTAGCACTGACTGTGCCGTTTCCATCTTGAACCGAGTCTGGCAAATGAATTGGTTCAAAGGAGAGAGATCTATCACCAGTCTCCAGCCTCCCGTAAACTTCTCTACCAGGAGAAGTCAGCTGTAGAAGCCTGGTGACAGTTCTCGTACGATTTCCACAGCTCCTTTGCTCAGCATTGTCAGCACTTCTTGTTTGAGTGCTATGTCCCTGGCCGAACCAGGAATGCATGTCTAGAGATGGACAGGGTGTGAAGTGAGGGGTGGCCTCAACTCGAAAGGAAGTAGATATCCCTTCCGAAGGACATCCACTACCCAGGTCTCAGCTCTGTAGCACTGTCATGTTGCCCAATGGCTCGCCAGGCACCCAACCTCTTTAAGCAAAAGAGGAAGGCTGGGTCTTTCCATGCGCTCCCCTCAATGATACTGACATCTTAGGAGCAGAGGAAGAGAAAGCTAAGCTCCAAGGCTTAACTGCAAATGTACGAGACTACCCAGAAGTTTTCGCAACTGCCTGGTGTACTAGGCAATCGCTGTCTTCAGCTCTTTGCTTTTCCACCGCAGCATCCACTATCTCTCTAGGAAAGAGAGAGGAGGAATCCAGCAACGGTTCATTCCTCAAGACCCATCATCGAATCGAGACCAGCCACCCTGGATACCCAATACAAGACAGCGTCCCTCCTCCTTAGTACCAGGTTGGCCGACAGGTTGACAGTCTGGTGGGACAGGCAGGAAATAGCCCTACCTCCAGACTGGCAGTCTCCCAAAAGCCGAGTCTCCCCCAAGAACTATAGGTCCTGAGGAAGCTGTGACCCTGGATACCGTGTGGGACCACAGACCCAGCCAGGAAACGGCCTGAAAAGCTGCCATGGTGGTAGACTCCAGGGCCATTGCCTCGTGCAGCGTGAACCAGAGGTTCTCCGTCAGAAGGAGTTGCAGAGGCAATCCCGGAGTTAGACAAGCTAACTCAGGGTCAACCTGTTTGGTCGGCAGCTTGTCTGACCTGCTGGCCCTAAGTGAAGCTTCCTGTCTTGAGACAAGAGCGTTCACCTAGTCCAGCACACTGTCAGCCATGGAAGACCAGGGTAACCCTACAGATGCTCTGGGTTCCTTCTTAGGATCCCAGAACGACTCCAACCTCGATGGACGGTCAGAGGGGGCAACCACTGATCCGTGACCGTCAGATCCATCCAAGCCAAGTCCCTCATGAGACACTATTCCTTCAGTAAGAAGAACCTCACCAGACAACCCTGAGATCTCCTCTATCCACTTGAGCGTACGATCTGTCCGCTCCTAAGACCAAAGCAGGCACATAGGCTCTCATGGCCGGACCGTAAGGAGCACACTCCTCACTGTCACTCCTGTTCACCTCGCTCCTCCCGGTGTATCCCAAGGAGGTTGAAGGGACAGGTGAGGTAGACCTGACGCTCCCACTCTGCCTACCAGCAGAACCGGTAGGCTAAGAGGACTGCAGGCGATTACCAACCCACAGTGGTGACCGCCCTGCAGGTCTGGACCAGCGGTCTCCCTGTGGGGAAGCGCTGGTCCAAGGACGGTAGCGTGCGGACCATCTGATCACGCTGGTGTGATTGACGGTGAGACCGAGCACCATCATCACGATGCGTCACAGTCCCAGAAACAGCCGAAGCTGTTCCCAGGGACCTGGGGAACCGCCTCCGAGTCTCGCCTTTGCACGATCAGATGGGACCATCACATCAACCCTGGGTACCGGGTGATCGCTACGCGAGCGATCGCTGGTCTGGCGAGAAGGACTTGATGGAGCAGTAGCACTTCCATGGGCAAGAACAGGGGCAGCAGGCACGGCAGCAGCAACTGGAGGTAGATCCAGGGGCGAGCTCTTGGGGCACTCGAAGTCAGGTGGAGGAGCGAGGACAGCAAAACCTGGGGGGGTGGAACCCTGTTCGAAGCTCCTAATGAGCATCGAGAGGTGTCTGGAGTTCCCCAGATCTATCCCTTTTAGGAAGAAGACTTGGCTCAGCGCTGCATGGACTCCCTTAACAACCGCTATGGAGACCCTTGTCAAGACTCAGGTGAACCAGGAACTCTGCTACGTGGGGCACCTTGGCCTGCAGGGGTTCAAGGCCCTGCTCTTTGCATCATGCCCCGAACAACTTCCACTTGGCCTGGTAGACGGCCATGGACGACTTCCTCAGGTACCCCCGACATTTGAGAGGCCTCCCTACAGGAAAAGCCTTTCTTGCTCAGAAGGCGCTCGATAGCCTCCACCCGTGGGAATAGGGCGGACAGACCCTAATGGTACTTCTTAAAGTGGGGCTGTTTCAAAGGTCAGGCCTGTGGGGGAGCTCCCAAGATCCCAGGACGGTTAGCTCCAGGTCCGGGAACCAGTTCCTGTCCGGCCACATGGGGGCCACTAAGGTCATGAATGCCCTTGGAGTTCCTCAGTCAGTTGAGGACCTGAGTACTTCGAAGGGGGGGAATGTGTAATGGTCCAGGCCGTCCCACAGTTGTTGGAACGCGTCTTCCCAGGCTGCTGCCGGAGGGAACTGGGGAGCAGAAAACTGGAAGCTTGGCGTTCAAGCTCGTTGCGAACAGGTCCATGGAGGGGGAGCCCCACATCCTGATCAGCTCCACTGCCACTCCAGGAAGCAGGGACCACTCCGGCCCTAGCACCTGACCTTGCCCGCTGATCCCGTCAGCTATTACGTTCCTCTTCACCGGAATTAATCTTGCCGTTAGGGAGGTTCCTATGCCTTCCGCCTACTCTAGGATGGTTTCCACCAGCTCACAAAGGTAGCGTGACTTCGGTCCCCCTTGTTTCTTGATATACACCACCACTATGGCATTGTCGCACATGATTGCCACAGTCCTGTGTCTTATCACTGGCTCGAAGACCTGGAGCGCCTTTTGAATGGCTCTAGCAACTCCAACCTGTTGACATGGAGCTGCTGTTCCCGCTACGACCACGTCCTCCCCCTTCATTATCGATTGAAGGTGGGGCCCCCAACCCTCCTTCGGCATGTCCATGAACAAGAGCACCTCCGGAGGGACATCTGAAAGGGACTCTCCCTGGTGGCTGTTTGCACTGTCCAACCACCAAAGCAGAGCTTCTCTCGTGGCTTGTGAGGGGAGGATGAGTTTCTAAGGGTGGTCCACCCCCAATGCCCATCCCTCCTTCAGGTCCCACTGGATGGGCCTCAGTTTTAGCCTACCTTGGGGGACAAGCTTCTCCAGGGAGTTGAGATGGCCTAGTATTCTCTGCCAATCCCTTGCTGGATGGGGGGAACCTTCTAGGAAGGGACATGCCACACCTTGGAGGTTGACTAACTGCGGGAAGGTCCTGGCCATCATGGTGTCCAGGTCCATTCCCAGGTAGTGGGAATGGTAGTGGGCACCAGGTGGGACTTCTCCCACTTCAGGACGATCCCCAGTCTCTTGCAGAGGGCCAGGAGTTTGTCCTTCTGTTTCTCCAAACGCTCCCTTGAGGAGGAAAGAAGCAACCAGTTGTCTAAGTACCACAGGAGACGGACCCCTCTCTTGTGAGCCCAGGCTGACAAGAGGGAGAACACTCTCATGAAGACCTGCGGTGCCGTCGACAACCCGAAGCAGAGGGTACTGAACTGGAAGGTGTTGCCCTCCCACCTCATACGAAGGTACTTCCAGCTGGCGGGGTGCACCGGAATTTGAAAGTACGCATCCTTGAGGTCCAGGGACATCATAAAATCCCTTCCCTCAGGGCCGCTAGGTCCGATCTTGGAGTCTCCATTTTGAAGGCTGTCTTCGGGATGTTGGTGTTGAGGATGGACAGGTCAATTACCGATCTCCATCCCCCAAAGGCTTTACAACCAAGACGAGGCGACTGAAGAACCCCTCCAGTAAGTATTCAACCACTTGCTGGAGGGCTCCCTTCTCTAACAGACAAAGAACCTCCAGCCGAAGGACCTCCCCGTGACTGGGATCTCGAGGCTGGAATGCCCCTCTTGGGCTCCCCCATCAAGGGAGGCTTCTCGTCTAGGAAGGGATCCGGTAACCATCCCTGATGACCTGCACTGTCCAAGGGTTGGCTCCGAGACCCTCCCAGTCCCACCAATGGTTTGAGAGGCAACCCCCACCCATGGCGATTAGTAGGGTAGGGGGGCTCAACTCCTATTTCCTCACAGGGAAGCAGCCACTCTTGCCCCTCCAGGAGGCAGAAGTTCTGGCTCTGAATGAGGAGGAGGGGGCAGGAGGGGACCTGGAGGAAGGTTGAGACCCCTGCGCTCCCCATCCTCCCACGGAAGAGTCAAGGTTGTTGGCGGTGGAGGCAGCTCTGTGACATTGCTGTTGCCAAGCCTTGGGGGGCTCCTGACCCATACACTGCACCGGCTGCCTGAATGAAGAGGTCCTGTACATGATGGAGTCCTGGCTGGCCTTCCTCCAAAACTCCAGGGACTCCTCCACCAAATCCTCTGGGAAGAGGGACTCCCGCCGAGACCAGGGTGTTCTCAGGGCCTTGGCTTCCCTATCTGGCAAGCTCCTAGGGAGTTTCGCCAGAACGGCATCCCTCCTTCTTAGGACGCAGTTGGTTCACTGGGTGGACAGTTGTCGTGAGGAACCCCATTGATTTGCCCCCAGACAGGACCAGTTCTTTGAACTGAGCCAGCTCAGCCTCATCCTGTAGGTGGTGCTTCATGGCAAACCTAGCCACTGCTCCGGTCCACGGGTCGAGCCACGAGGCGACGTGGATTGAGGTCCATGCCGTGGCCTCCTGCTGGGAGAACGAGACCAGACCTGCCAGAAGCTTCTCTTCTGAGAGCCCTGGAGCAAGGAAGGCAAGGGCTCCCTCCACTGACTTCGGGGCTAGCGACATGCCCTCCAGAGCATACAACCTCCTCTGCCTCGCCTTAGCTGCCAGGAGTTTCAGGGACCCATGGGACCTCAAGAGAGCTCTAAGGGCCTGCAACTACTTTATCCACCTGAGCCAGAGCCTGGACCCTAGAAGCTGCCTGGGGCAGGGACAGAGGACTTGGCCTCTATTTGCCCCCTGAAGGGATGATCCACAGTGAACACCCTCTTGGAGTCCCAAGGGGTGGCTGGTTCTGCCAGGCTGTTCTTGGACCTCATCATCCTGAGGACCCTCCTAAAGATGGACCCCTCGTCCGTGGGGGCACTCTGGAGGCCATCCTGGACAAAGGCTTCATCCTCAAAGTCCTCCAAAGGCCCAGAGGTACCTGCTGCAGAGAGAGAGAGAGAGGGTGTCTGACGCCTACCGGTGCCCTCCGCTGGGAACTAACGTGACCCTGGGGGGAAAGGCTCTTCCCGAGCCGGAAGGGCCGTCATGGGCTACCTTTCAGATGGGGGGTGGGCCCCAACTGAGGAGCGCGGAGGTGAAGCACTTCGCTCCGTATGCGGGTTGGTCGGAAGTGGAGGCACGAGACCGGAGGGAGCCCGCCCAGTCCGAGTGGGAGCCGCATGGGCTACGGGGACCGGAGCGGGATCCACTAGAACCGCAGAGGGACTAACCCGGGGCCGAGCAGAGCACCCTGTACATGGAGCATCCGTGGGAGCCACAAACTCAGGTGCTGACCTCGGAGACCTAACGGTCCGGGAGTGGTGGCGCCTGCGGCGTGACCTGTCCTGGTGGCAGCCACTCCTACTCCGATCTCTGTGGTCGCGGCTACGATGGGGGGAGCAGGAACAGCGGTCCAGGAAGGAGGAAGAACCCGCTCGACTCCTCCTGCAATGCCAGCTCCTCTTGGTTCTACAACTCCTCCTATGGGTGGACCTACACGAATACCCCAACGAGAACATGTCCCCCGACGAACGGCATCTACTCGTCCCTCCTAAGGCGACTCCTGGCCCGAGGTGAGCGGGTAGGATAGTCGGAGAGGCCCAAAGGAGCGTAAGAAGGGGGGAAACCCCATCCCGGAAGTCCGCTCCACCCAAACGCCCCACGGCCGCGGTGGAGGGCCCCAGAACGAGAACACCTCCTCCCGCAGGGGGGGGACCTGCCAGGGTATCGTGGGTCCTTGACCACAGACAGAGGGGGACTCCTGAAGATTCTGTAGGTTCATGACGCCTCCCGGGGGAGACCCCCTACCTCAAGGGAGGTGGCCGGGACAGCAAAGGAGGAAGAGGACAGGCCAACAGACACTCCTTGGTGCGTGGGCAGTGCACCCAGCTACGAAGCAGGACACTCTGCTACGGGATGGTGATCCTTCGCCGAGCACAGCGCCACCATCAGGGCATCCATCGAAGGAATGCCCTGCAGACCACAAAAGGCCCAACATTCCCTCGAGAACACTGAGTCACCTAGGTCCCCTCGCTGGGAGGGGACGAGGAAAAATCCAGAGGCGGGGATGGAGAATCCTGTAGGGGAGCAGAGAAGGCGAGGGGCCTCCAGACCCCCGGCTACCGCTCCTATTGCGAAGAACCTCCGACGCACACTTCTTGGAGGGGGATCTAGGCTTTTTCTTCCATTTGGTGGAAGCCAGATCCCACTGGTGGTCCGTCCACAAGTCGCACTTGCCATGCGTGGCGTCAAGAGAACAAGGACGACCCCGACACTTGTTGCACAAAGTATGGGGATCAATCTTCATCGGCGACAGAAGGCCCCACAAGCCCTACCCTAAGGACCGGGGCAACGACGTTGCGAAGATTCCATCTCACAACACGCACACAATGGAGGGAAAAAAACTAACACACCAGGAAAAGGGGTAAACAAAGGAAAATGGGCCGGCAATCGGACAACAAGCTGGAGCGTGTGAATGCGACAGCGACCAGGAAAGGACTGGAGTTCAGGTCAGAAGTCATGTGGTCTTTGACCCCCGGGCCATTACTTGGACTGGGAGTGGAGGAATAACTGTTTTTTTCTGGTTGGTACCAGATTGACAATCCAGGCTTCTCATACAATAGTAGTTCAGGGTACGTACAGCGTCGGAACAAATGCTATAACAGAGGTACTTATACAGGGAGTCTCTGGTTATCTGTGGGAGTTAAGTTCCAACAACTTGATAAGTGAAAATCATCGATAACCAAAAATTGTCAGCACTTATCAGTGCCAATAACCGGATTTTGGCAACATAACTGGTGGTTCATGGCGCCTCTGTTAGGTATGCAATGGCAGCAATACTATTATGTGTCGATAACCAGAAATCTGCGCAGCGATTTTCAGCACTAGACACATAAACCAAATCGTCGATAACCAAGGCCACCAATAACCAGAGGCTGTCTGTATACTGTATGAAATGGTAATTGCATATCATGTAACCTGTATAATAAGATGAATGAGCCAAATTTAGCATTAAAAGAAAAGGACTTTTAGTTACAATGTACTAGTATGAACTATTGAGCACTGATATCCACTTTCTCAAACTGTGGATGTGGATACAGACCTTGCTTGCAATGCTAATGCAGATGTAGATGCAGATTTATAAAAAAATGAGGATAATTCGTCCATGTGGATATCCAATAGTACACCTGTAGGCAGCAGGACACAATGACAAAGACAAAAATGAAGACGACAATGACTTACTTCCTTCTCTTATTGAATTTGCTGAGCATGCCTTTGGCAACAGAGCAGATAGATCACAGTGATGATGCATACAGCAGTACCTGAGAACTCAATTCCAATACTGCTCGAGGGGTTACCAAGGGAGTAGGAGCAATCCTAAAGCTAGCAGACACAGTGGCCAGTAAGTTGTCCTGGGCACGGTTGTAGCAGATATACCAGCAAGCCCCTAGAGCCAAAAGCATAGTTGAATGCAGACCAGCAAGTGGGTGGGGATTCCCCCTAGCGCCAGTAGTTAACAACCATGTCTAAAAGTTAAATGGCTATTCCAGCTGGCATCTGCTAGCTAAATCCTATGTAAAGATAAAAAATTTGTATTTGTGTAGGAATAAGACACTAAAACTTCTTCTTCTTCTTCTTCTTCCCAGCTTTTTCCCATTTTTATATGGGGTCGCCGTTTCGGATGAGCCGTTTCCATCTATTTCTATCTTGCACTTCTGCCTCATCAATTCCCTTCTCATGTAAATCTCCTCTCACACAGTCCTTCCATCTCTTTCTTGGTCTCCCTCTCTTTCTTCTTCCTTGCACCTCCACTCCCATAGTATGTCTCCCAGCGTGGTCCTCATCTCTCCTCAACAGGTGTCCATACCATCTCAGCCTCCCCTCCTGCACTTTCTTTGATACTTCCACCACCTTAGTTGACCCCCTTATGTAGTCATTTCTGATCCTATCCACTCTTGTTACCCCAGACATCCACCTAAGCATTCTCATTTCTGCCACATCCATCTTCTTCTGCTCTGCTTTTCTCATGCTTGCTGTTTCCGTACCATACAGCATTGCTGTTCTTACCACCGTCTTGTGAAATTTTCCTTTTAACCTAAGCGGCACTCTTTTGTCACAAAGAACTCCCGAGGCCGCTCTCCAGTTGTTCCAGCCTGCCTGTACCCGATGTTTTACTTCTTCTTCCATACTTCCTCCAGCGTTAACAAAAGATCCCAAATACTTAAACTTATCAACTCTCCTTATTTGCTCTCCACCAAGCTGAATACTTTCTCTATCATCCCCCTCAGTGGTGGTACACATATATTCTGTCTTGGATCTACTTATTCTCATTCCTCTGTCCTCCAGTACTTGTCTCCATCTTTCCAATTTCACTTCCAGATCTTCCCTGCTCTCTGCACACAGAACAATATCATCCGCATACAATATGTTCCATGGTACTGTCTCCCTTACTTCCTCTAATATAATCCATCACTATGTTAAAGATAAATGGGCTCAGAGCCGACCCCTGGTGTAATCCTACTCTCACCTCAAAACCTTCTGTCTCCCCAACACTGCTCCTCACTCTGGTAAATACATTCCGGTACATCTCTTGTATCAATCGCACATACTTCTCTGGCACCATCTTCTCCCTCAGGCTCCTCCATACCTCTTGTCTCGGGACTCTGTCATAAGCCTTTTCAAGGTCAATGAATACCATATGTAGGTCCCTTTGTCTTTCCCCGAATTTCTCCATTATTTGCCTCAGACAAAATATACCATCTGTTGTTCCCCTTCCCTTCATAAATCCCATCTGCTCTTTACCTATTTGTACTTCTTCTCTCAGTCTAGCATCTATCATCCTTTCCAGTATCTTCAAAGTGTGGGACATCAATTTAATGCCCCTATAATTACCACACTCTTGGACATCGCCTTTCCCTTTAAAAATTGGGATCAATATACTCCCACGCCACTCATTTGGTATCTTTTCCTGTTCAAGGATCTTTATCATAAGATCGTACAGTATATCCACTCCTTCATCTCCTAATGCTTTCCATGCCTCCACCGGGATCATGTCTGGTCCGGTTGCCTTCCCATTCTTCATCTTCTTCAGTGCATTTAGTACCTCTTGCCTAGAAAACCTCATTACCATGCCAATGTTCACTTGCCCATCCTCTCTTATTAGTCTATTATTTTCTTCATTTAACAACTGTTCGAAATATTCTTTCCATCTCTTCACAATGTCTTCTCCTTTCTAAGCACTACACCCTCTTGATTCTTTATTTGTTTGATGTGTGTTATATCTTTGGTGCTCTTATTTCTAGCCTTTGATAGCTTCATCATCTTCTTTAATCCTTCCTTTGTCCCCAGCTCATTATACACATCATCATACGACTTTGCTTTAGCTGGGCTACCACCTTTTTCACCACCTTGTTTTTCTCTCTGTACCTATTTCTGTCTTCCACTGACTGTGACTCTTCCCATCTTTTCTTTGCCTCCTTCTTATCTTTTACTACTTTCTCAATGTCTTCATCCCACCACCAACTATCCTTTTCTTCCCATATGATACCAGATGTCTCTCCTAGCAGCTCCTTTCCATGCCTTCTTATTACTGCTGCATTCGTGCCCACCATTCTTGAACATCTTCCAATCCCTATATCAATATCCTCCAAAACCCTCCTCTTAAACTCTCTCTTCTTATCCCCTTCCTTCTGTAATTCGTACCATTTAATTTTCCTTATCCCTTTAGCTTTGGTTTTTCTTTCCCTTTTCAACTTCAAGTCCATACATAGCAGCCTGTGTTGGGGGGCTACATGGTCGCCTGGAATAACTTTGCAGTTCTTGACCTCCACCAGATTTATCCTTTTATACAAGAAGTAGTCTATCTGGGAGAATCTTTCCCCCACTCCTATATGTTATTAGGTGTTCCCTTTTCTTCTCAAAAATGTGTTTACTATTGCCATGTCGAATGACACAGCAAAGTCCACTACACTCTCTCCTTCTGGGTTTCTCTCCCCAATTCCATGGCCCCCATGCACCCGGCCCCCCAATCGCCTCATTTTCACTTCCGACATGGCCATTCAAATCTGCCCCAACTATCACCCTCTCATGCTCTTCCAGTTCTTGCATTATTCCATCCATGTCTCTCCAGAAATTTCCCTTCTCTTCTTCTGTGCAACCAACTTGTGGTGCATATGCGCTTATAATATCAGAATCTCTCCTCCATAACATATCTTCAATCTGATGATACGGTCATTCTTTCTATGCACTTCTATTACCGAGTTCTTTAGTTCACTAGACAGTACTATGCCAACTCCATTTCTACCTTGTTTTATTTGCTCCACTATAATATAGCTTATATCCATCTCCCAACTCTTTAGCTTTATTTCCTTTCCACCGCGTTTCTTGCACACACACAAACATCTACTTTCTTTTCTCTCATCAAGTCAGCCAATTCTCTACCTCTCCCAGTCATGGACCCAACATTTAGCTGACATACTCTGAACCCAATGTGAGCTCGCTTCTTTAGCTGCACCCGCTCCTGATGCAGTAGCCCTCGCCTTACCACAGAGTTAGGGCGATGTCTCTGTGCGTCGTTTACGGAGTACGCCCTAGCATTACCTCTTTCCATATTTCGGCTCATTCCATTTTTGGTTTTGGCACAGATTTTTACAGCCGGATGCCCTTCCTGACACCAACCCTCCCTATTTATCCGGGCTTGGGACCGGCACCCATAAGGACTTGGTTGCCCCCCCAGGTGAACAAAATAACTCAAAATAAAACTGTAAAATCAACTGATCAGTCAAGAGGCACAGCAGGCAGGTGAGGGAATAGTATTCCCAACTCATTCCCCCTTAACCATCAGCTAAATCATCTTACTACCATATTCAAAGACTGTTCCCAGCTGACTTTGAAGGATACCCCTATATAAAATGCAAAGGTTTATATTTTTGTGAGAACAAACCTTTTATACTTGGTAAGTAATTAGTGGACCCTCTGTAGCAACATCATCAGATCACAGTCACAAACAAATTATCAAAGATTGCATTAATTGTGAAATCAGGGTTATGTATATAAAAAAATTAGAAAAGTGATACACCAAAAATTTCAACTTACAATTCATTTTCGCGAAAAAATTTGACTACTGCAACTGGAGTTTTTCTTAATCCTTCTACAAAATCTGGGGGGCAATTTTCTAGAGTGGTGATTGTCCCCGGCCACCAAGCTTGTCCCAAACGAACCCAAACCACGGATCCAAATTCTAGGTGACTCATATTTCTGGAAAAAATAAAGATTATTATGCAATGCAAGTTTATCATTCCTATTATTATTATTATTATTACTATATTATTATTCTTTGAAGGTAGGAGACCCTCTCTCAAGAATTGTTTTATTAAAGAGAATGGCAGCATCAGTGGAATTGAATTTATATATGTTCTCGATTCTTTTACGTATTTTCTCTTGTCAGGGCTGATATTTGCTAATACTACCTGGCTGATGTTCATAATCTGATAAGGAAATGGTTTCTAGAAATGTTATTGTTATAATACAATTAAGTTTGTTCATACTTACCTGGCAGATATATATATAGCTGTATTTTCTGAAGTCCGACAGAATTTAAAAATTCGCGGCACACGCAGTGGGCGGCCAGGTGGTAGTACCCATTCTCGCCGTGGGAGGCGGATATCAGGAACTATTCCCATTTTCTATTCATATTTTATCAGTGCCACTGTCTCCTGAGGGGAGGTGGGTGGGCACTTTAATTATATATATCTGCCAGGTAAGTATGAACAAACTTAATTGTATTATAACAATAACATTTTGTTCATGAAACTTACCTGACAGATATATATATAGCTGAATCCCACCTTCGGATGGTGGGAAGAGACAGAATAGGATTTTTTGGGAAACTAAATTAAGTCGATGATATACATCTTGGTTCCTCACCTGTTAGCATAGCCGACTTCGTGATTACTGTCACCAAAGTCTGCTTCTGCGTTACTAGAGTTGCCAGCGAGGTAGAGACCTGTAATGCTGGTGCGCTCTAGATGATCTGTCAACGGGGGCGTGACCACAATGTGACTAGACCATATGACCATACTTCTGAGGGCACCGAAGCTAAAACCACCACCTGACCTAACCTATCAAAGTTAGTTCCATAACTTCTAGGCTAAAGAAAAGGAACGCGCCTCAAGCGACCAACCCTTCAAAGTTAAAAGCACACCTATCCCTTTTCTATAGGATAGGATTCGTGTTGCTTCCTGCCCCCAATAATATATCTACGGAAATGTATGGTCCTAGCGACTTACAGATCTCAAATGTCGTCTTCACATCCCGTCGGGAGTGTGAAGCGAACACAGAGTTGCTTCGCTAAAGCGTGGCACTCAGGATGTTACTGAGTGTCATGCTCTGTTGAAATGCTTCCGACCGGCCGCGCCCTCACCTCTTGAGCATTCATATTAAGAAAAAATCTCAAATCTTTATGCAAACATAATTGAATGAGACCTCTTAAAAGAACTCCTTGGCTATAATGCCAGGGTTTTCTTGGACATGAACCAGTCTGGTCTTTTACGGAACACCGCAGATTGTCGGGATGTGTAAGCGAACACAGAGTTGCTTCGCTAAAGCGTGGCACTCAGGATGTTACTGAGTGTCATGGTTCTGTTGAAATGCTTCCGAGGCCGCGCCCTCACTTCTTGAGCATTCATATTAAGAAAAATCTCAAATCTTTATGCCAACATAATGAATGAGACCTCTTAAAAGAACTCCTTGGCTATAATGCCAGGGTGTTCTTGGACATGAACCCAGTCTGGTCTTTTTACGGAGCACCGCAGATTGTCCGTTGACCTTGACTTTCTATAGTTTTATCAAGATAAAACTTGAGAGACCCTACAGGGCACAGGACTCTAATGCCCTTGCCCAATAATTTGTGCCATACCCTTGGTCTCCAAGCCTTCGGGTCAAGGGTTAGACAGGTTTTCGTTCTTATCAAGAACGGAAGGCTTAGAGGACAGACCGCATTATGTCCTTTAAAGCCAAAACCTCTGAAGATGGCTTAAACCTCACTAACCCTCTTTGCCGTGGCTAGAGCGGTTAGAATATTAGCCTTTCTGGTCACGTGTATTAAGTTCGCAGAAAGGATAGGTTCGAAATGCTTTTGGCATCAGAAACTCCGACTACGTCTAAGTTCCATGCCGGAACCTTTGATCCAGAGAATTTCAAGATCTCCACAGACCTCAAAGATCGTGAAGCTTTGTTGTTTGACAGAACCGAATCTCTGAGCCTAGAGGCCGTCAACAACATATTTGCATATTCTACAATAGTTAGGACTTCTAGCTTATCTCATACTTCAGACGGAAAGATAGAACCATAAGGAAATTCACAGAGGTCGAGTTGGAGGAATAGTCATTTCCCTTCACTTACTCCAGAAACGGCCTCCTCCGATTGAACACTGAAAATAGGCAGCACTGCTTTGCCTTGGCCAAGAGACTGCCATCTCTTGAAGATCTTATCGCTATGTACCGTTGAAGACGAAGGTAGATATTGAATGCAACCTACGTCTTCACAGACGAATCGAGAGAAGGATTCTCAAGATTCTGAACCTGTGCTTACAAATGACTGAAAACGCTGAACAATTGGAAGTAGAGCTGTCAGGTCGGAGAGTAGGCGATGTCTTTATGACATATCTGTTAATTCGGGATGAACAATGAACAATTGTACACCTACGAATATGAGATATTTTAAAGACAAACTCAGATGTCTGCAAAATCATTCGCATTATCAGTGCGATGCAGCGGGAGACTTGTACAGACTTCTGTTACCGTGCGGTAAACAGTAAAATGAATAAGTCTAAGAGATATCTCTGTTGAAAATTCTCGCAATATCGAAGGCGATGGAATCTATCGTCACAGCAGTAGATGGTCCTTCATAATTGCGAGAATCCCCTTTAATCAGAGACCTAAGTCCAAGATTGTTGGGCAGAGATACGGTTCGGTAGTCAATCAAAGCAGGGGAGAGAGAGAGACATAAACAACCGTGCATCTCGGAGGCCCAGCTGATACTGAGCGGCTATCAGGCACAGGCAGTTCAATACGCAGTAGCAGAGCCTGAGCTCCCGCTGACTCGTCATCCTGAGTTGCCAGGTAATCCATATTCCACAAAGGAATGCGTTCGGCTAGAACTACCGAGCATAAAAGATATGCTCGAGCAATTATATTTAGGCGAAACGAATTTCGGTAAATATAAAAGTTGAAATGGTGTTGTCGTGACAAAACCATAAGTATATAAAATTGAAACAAACTCCTGGGAGGTTGCAGGCAACCCCGAGTTGCAGTTCAATTAGGATACTTCTCGTCTAAGTCGCAATCCGTAGAAAAACTAGGATATGCGCCTACCCCTCGGGACAATTCAACTGCTTAGTAGAATCATGTCGCGAGGTTAATATACGTAGTATATTTATAGGATTCTGAACAACGATCTCCATCCTAAATTCTTTCCTTCAAGAAAACAAAATAAGGATTGGAGATCGACCACCTTCGATCTCTATCAAAGAGAGTGAAGGAGAAGTCTTCCTCGAAGGAAAGCTTCAATGGTGAACAGAATACTAACTGCCTGAGTTGCCAGCTACTCCCTTTTACGGCAAGGAATAGGTATGATATTATTGAGCAAAAGGAACTCTCAAGCAGGCGTATTTAAACGAAACAGAATTCGCTAAATACAGGAAGCTGAGTTGGTGTTGTCGTAACAATACCTGAAGAGTTGTTCTTACTCCGAAAACTCTTGGAAGGTTGAAGGGAGTGTCAAATAAATACATTAGAACAACAGTCTTTCGGCTTCTATCCGCGGAGGTAAATACGATATGCGTAAATGACTTGACCCATGCGTTAGCAAAATGACACAAAGATAAACTACATAAGTATTGTAGTAATTTGAACATCAAATTCTCTACTACATCTTTCCTCGACGAGGAAGAGAGAAAGAAAGGGAAACCGACTGTCCACGTTCTAATGAATGAGACTTTTTAAAAGAACTCCTTGACTCTTTGCCAAGACTCTTTGCCAAGAAAAGGGAGTAATATTCGAATAGAGATCATCAAGAGAACCGAGGATCGAAAAGGACCGTTAAATGTTCTTATGATATTGGACATAAGACTTCCTGGATCTAGTCTACAAGTCTTTTTCTTACTCCCCGGATGAGCCTCTGAAAATGAATGAGATCTCTTCCGAAATTTGTTAATGAGTTTATCCGCTTAAACGATAAAACGTTTAAAATCTATGACAATGAGAACTACCCCATTTATGAGGGGTCCCCCACTTAAATGACAATGGGGAAAACGTCCTGACTTGACAAAACTATTAGCACTTTGCTAATAGGGAAAACCCTTTAACATGACCGAAGTCACCCAGGAATCCGAGTATATAATCTTCCCGATTCTCAAAGAAATCGATGAAGAGGAAAAGAGGGATCGAAGAAAAAATTCGGGTATGTCTCTCCGCTAACTCCGAATCCTTTTAAAAATTTCTGTAAAGAAATGTCCTCAACAGCAAATAAGACGCCTTCAACAAGTCTTTTCTCTCGCAAAGCGTCCTGCCGAGCTTCCACCGAAGCGTCCTGGCGAATGTCCACAAAAGCGTCCTCATAAGCGTCCTGCTGAGCGTCCTGGAAAGCGTCCTGGAAAGCGTCCTGGAAAGCGTCCTGCTGAGCGTCCTCAAAAGCGTCCTGCCGAGCGTCCTCAAAAGCGTCCTGCTTAGCGTCCTGGAAAGCGTCCTGCTGAGCGTCCTCAAAAAACGTCCTGCTTAGCTACGAGCGTGTCTGAGCAGAGAACACCAAGTCTTCTGAACGACGTTCCAGAGAGGAACTCGTTGAGCGCCTTGATGCATGCAAGGCCGCCAAGAGGCGTCCTGGCGAGCGACCTGCCAACATCTCAATGTTATGACGAAACCGCGTTTTTGCGTATGACGTTGAATATTTTTAAGGGACGTCCTCATGCGAGTCTCCATGGAGAGCGACGCTGCTCCTGAAGAGTGTGAACACTAAAGGAAGACGTATGGCTTTCGTCTTCCGCAAGGTGCTTGCCGAGCGTCCTGGAGAATGTCTCTACTTATAGGACGTCGAGCACCTCCAAAAGCTTCCTCACGTCTAAATTGCCCTTCTTATGCAGACCAGAGACATAAGTTGTTTGACTGTGCAAAGCAGCTTGCCGGCCGTCAAAAACTATCAGCTTACTTTTTCGAAGTAAAGCGAACGTTACATAACGTATACGGAGCGCCATGAGGAGAGGAGACGAATACTGAGTTGCTCCTCCAAAAGGTGGAATCAAGAATGTCCTTGATTACCAAATTCTTTTGGAATGCTAGCGAGGTTGAAACAGCTCTAACTTCATGAGCGTTCACTCGCAGGAGGCTCAAATCACTCTTCTGGCAAGATGAATGAGCCTCCTTAATAAGTATAATGGAGCTATACATGAGCGTTCACTCACAGGAGGCTCAAATCACTCTTCTGGCAAGATGAATGAGCCTCCTTAATAATGTATAAATGATGTATACATGAGCGTTCACTCGCAGGAGGCTCAAATCACTCTTCTGGAAAGATGAATGAGCCTCCTTAAATGTCCCTTAGGAAAAGAGCCAGTGCATTCTTCTAAAAGGGAAAATGTGGTCTCTTTACTCTTTCATCCTCTCGTGACGAGAGAGAGGACGTGAAGCGTCCTCTTCTCTAAAGCTTCTTTAGGGGCGCGAGTCCTTCCGAGAACTTCCAACCAACCCCTGTGTGGGGAGGACGCCTCAGAGGACGAGAAGCAATCCTTCAAGATTCGTGCACATGCCCGATCTTCGGCAGCCTGGGAAGCGACAACAGGACCTGCCGAAAGGAAGCCAGATCAGCATGAAAAACCTGTAACCCTCCTTCGGCTTTTGACATGCCCTCTCCCTGGTTTCCTGGGAGTCCGACAGAGGTCTAGGCCTAGAGGCGTTATGGGGCCGATCTGACGTTCCCTCCTAACGAGAGAGAGCTCCAACCCTTGCGTGGGGAGGACGCCTCGGAGGACGAGAAGCAATCCTTCAAGATTCGTGCACGTGCACGATCTTTAGCAGCCTGGGAAGCGTCAACAGGTTCTGCCGAAGGGACGCCAGATCGGTGGGGAGCCCCCGTAACCCTCTTGCAGCTTTCGACATGCCCTCTCCCTGAGTCCTGGGAGTCCGACAGAGGTCCAGGCCTAGAGGCATTATGGGGCCGATCTGACGCCCCCTCCACAACACAAGGGGCACTACACTTTCACAACACTGATTGGAGAGCGAGCACTTTAGTCTAAGATTACTTGATGTAATCCTCTAGCAGACACTTCTTCTAGGCCCGTAAGCCATACCACAGGGTTAGGCAAAATAAAAACTACAGGAGGTTAGAAGGTTCATTATTTCTAACTTCTGTTTACTGTGGAGGAAAACTCCTGATTCTAACACGCTCTAAAATGCGTACATGAAACCTCCTTCTTCCGTAATCAGTCACACATTACACTAATTACATTGAACTTATGCAAAGAAAACATGTAAACGTCATATCTACTAAGTGAGTGTCTACCGAAAGTTCCGGTAGCCTCACCTTACCATGCAGACAAAGTCTGAAACTAGGCTAACTAGCTTCAGACATCAAATGCAATGAAAAAATTTACGATAGCGTATGCCTAGCCACAAATCCAAGATAATCGAAGGAATAATTAGGATACTTAAGCGGCTAATGAAGTTTTCAAAATCCTAGGCGGAGGTCTGTAAACAGTTGTTACGACCGGCGACAGAAAAAAATATGAATAGAAAATGGGAATAGTTCCTGATATCCGCCTCCCACGGCGGGAATGGGTACTACCACCTGGCCGCCCACTGCGTGTGCCGCGAATTTTTAAATTCTGTCGGACTTCAGAAAATACAGCTATATATATATCTGTCAGGTAAGTTTCATGAACAAAATATTAATTTATTAATATGGTTGTTAAGTGGCAACTAATCACTGTGGAGTTTGCAAATTGCAGAGTTTGGAAATCAGGATTTGTTGTATTCTCATGTGTGAAATCTTTGTTGTTTTTAAGGGGCACAGCAGAATTCTGCTTCCAACTGTATCATTGGTTCATTCTCAAGGAAGGGTAAGTTTTTTCTGGTTGGAATGGGGTCGTTCAAGCCTAACCATTGGCAAAGGCGTCATAAGTTTCTAAAAATCACAACACAAAAGGTTAACTTTGCATCTTCCAGGCTTAACCTTCACAAATACATTCTAGGTTTTCTAAAACCACAGAACAAAAAGTTAACTTTGCCTTCAAGCTTAACCATTGGTAAAGACAGCTAGGTTTCCTAAAACCACAAAAGGTTGAATTTTGACTCTTCCAGGATAACTTTGACCACATCATCTGTTTTTCTTAAAACCACACAAAACCAAAGGTTAAATTTGCCTCTTCCAGCATTTACCTTTGACAAAGATGTTCAAGGTCTCTAAAAGGATAATAAAAATGTTCTAGGTTTAACCTTTAAATTTTAATGCCCACCAGAATAGAGAAGTCTTGTTTCCCCAACAAAGAGGTTACATTGGAATTCTTACTAGGAACTGTAAAGCATAGCCTTAACATCACCCTCAGCTCTAAGGCAGAAAGCTAAAATAGCATCCCTTTACACCAGCTTAAAGAAGGGTGCTGACAGTAAATTTACTTATTAACCACTGCTAAATAAAAGGCTTTACAGTAAATTCAGATAGTTTATAACCGCATCTAAACTCCAGAGACAGACTGATATAGAGATGAAGGGGCTTCAATCTCAACACCTTCCAGTGCTGGTCCTCAGCAAGATCTAAAAGTACTTGATGCAATACCGAGGAAAGTACGTCTACAAGGTTCCAGGTGCTAAAATTTCCTCCAGAATGGTACACTTAGCAACACACAGACCACTGCTTCTGACCCCAGGCCATGGCAGTTTTAAATTAAGGACAGATCCTATGATAACTTGAAAATATGTTATTGTCATGATACAAATAAAGTTTTATACATACTTACCTGGCAGATATATACTTAGCTATAGACTCTGTCGTCCCCGATAGAAATTCGAATTTCGCGGCACACTCTACAGGTAGGTCAGGTGATCTACCGCCCCGCCACTGGTTGGCGGGAATAGGAACCATTCCCGTTTTCTAAGTCAGATTTTCTCTTCCACCTGTCTCCTGAGGGGAGGCTGAGTGGGCCATTTAATCGTATATATCTGCCAGGTACGTATGTATAAAAATGATATTGTTATGATACAATAAAGTTTGTTCATACTTACCTGGCAGATATATATATAGCTGTATTTTCTGAAGTCCGACAGAATTTTAAAAACTTCCGACACACGCAGTGGTCGGCCAGGTGGTTAGTACCCATTCCCGCCGCTGGGAGGCGGGTATCAGGAACCATTCCCATTTTCTATTCATAATTTTTATTTCCACTGTCCCCTGAGGGGAGGTGGGTGGGTACTTGATTATATATATCTGCCAGGTAAGTATGAACAAACTTTATTGTATCATAACAATATCATTTTGTTCATGAAACTTACCTGTCAGATATATATATAGCTGAATCCCACCTTTGGAGGTGGGAAGGGACAGAATAGAAGGATTTTGGGAAACAAATGCATGCAGATGATTTACATCTTGGTTCCACCTGTTAGCATAGCTGGCTTCGTGGTTACTGCCACGTAAGTCTGCTTGTGCTACTAGAGTTGCCAGCGAGGTAGAGACCTCCTATAGCTGGTTTTGCACTCCAGATGATCTGTCAACAGGGGCGAGACCACGACGTGACTAGACCATATTGACCATACCATGAGGGCTAAGAAGTAAAAATAAATATATATATATATAAAGATATATCACCACCTGACCAACCTAGCCAAAGTTAAGGTGTGTTAAAACTAAGGCTTAAGAGTTGGAAGTCGCCGTTGTCAGCGACTCAACAACTAAATTAAGAGCTTTTCCTAACCATTTTCTACAGGATAGGATGAGTGGTACTTCTTGCCCCCAAGATTGTGTCTGCAGACACGTATGGCCCTAGCGAGCAGCAGATCTCATATGCCATCTTCACATCTCGCAGGGAGTGTGAAGTGAACACAGAGTTGCTTCGCTAAAACATGGTACTCAGGATGTTGCTGAGTGCCATGCTCTGTTGAAATGCTTCCGAGGCCGCGCCCTCACCTCGTGAGCATTCAGATAAAAGATTTCAAATCTTTGTGCAAACACAATGAAGGAGCATTTTTGAAAGAACTCCTTAACACTAAAGCCAGGCTGTTCTTCGATATGGGCAAGTCTGGTCTTTTTCGGAACACTGCAGATTGCCCGATTGACTTCGACTTTCTTGAGTTTTATGTAGATAAAACTTGAGAGACCCGACAGGGCACAGGACTCTCTCTGGCTCCTGCCCACTAACTTGTGCCATCCTGGCTTCCAAGCTCCTGGCACCCAAGGACAAACGGGTTACCATTCTTAGGCCACAACGGAAGGGTTAGAGAGCACACCGCCTTGTGTTCTCTAAAGCCAAAACTTGTGACGATGGCTTAAAATCTCACTAACCCTCTTTGTCGTATTCTAGGGTGGTTAGAAGAAGGCCTTCCTGATCACATGCAAGAAGTTAACAGGTAGGAGAGGTTCGAATGCTTTGACATCAAGAACTTCAGACTACGTCTAAGTTCCATATTGAAAGCTTCGATCTGGACATGCACAGTCAGTCCGTCTGTACTAAAGTCAGGTGACCGACCAGTCAGACGAATCAAGGACAGCAAGGCTGTACCCTGAAGACCATAAGGCACTATTCTTCGCTGAAGGATGAGTGTCTGGACTGCCTGGGCGATTCAATCTAAGCAAACCTTGGGGGTGTATCAATGCAACCCAACGTCGTCAGCGAATCAACTCCTGACTCGAGCTTCTGGTGCCAGGAGAAAGGAGCGAGGAGCAAAAAGGCGATTCAGTCCCGAAGGAAGAATGCCTGACAGTCCAACCTGGTCTCATGTTACACGATCATCGGGGGTGTATAAACGCAACCGACTTCGTCAACAAGAAACCAAGAAACTCAGGGCTACTATATGTCGCCTGATCTCGCACGAGTGTCTGACTCCGAGAAAACAGGTGAGACAAAAAGTAGATGGTGAGCGAGATTCGAGATTCCACAGAACTCAAAGATCGTGAAGGGCTTTGTTGTTTGACAGACGCAAATCCTCTGAGCCCAAAGGCCGTCAACAACATATTTGCGT
Source organism: Macrobrachium nipponense (assembly GCF_015104395.2). Lineage (NCBI taxonomy): Eukaryota > Metazoa > Arthropoda > Malacostraca > Decapoda > Palaemonidae > Macrobrachium > Macrobrachium nipponense. Next base: position 100,054,226 of record NC_087206.1, on the reverse strand, counting down.
TATTCTTTAATAGTTGTGACTGCCAGCTTATCCCATTCTTCAGACGGAAATGGAAGACGGTAATCTTATTCCTGTCAACATCTCGATAGCCTGAACGTAGTCAAGACTCAGAGCGGAGAGGTTATAGGTACCTTTCGAGTTAGAGTAGACCGACTCTCTCGGAAAAGGTCCTTGGAAAGTGAACTAGGAAGTATGTGACCTCCTGTGAATCCAGGATCCTGAAGGCCAACATGGGGCGATCAGCGTCATTGTCGCTCCCTGTGACGTCATAAATCCTCCTATTACATTTCCTAAGCGATTGAAAAAAGGGGAAAAGAGACTAAATATTCCATCCCCATTCCATAATATCATAGGATGGCGTTTAATGGTACCGATCCCGGATCGAGAATAAGGAGCAGAGAAGAAGAAGCCTCTTCGTCCTCAACATATCGAAGAGAAGAATGAAAGGGCGTCCCTAAAGTCTCCACAACTCTCAACTTACTTCTAAAGAAAGATTCCACTCGGAAGGACAATAAAGTTTGCTGGCCCGTCGATCGAGACGATTCCGTACGGACTTTTGCAATCCGGGTACGAACCTCTAGAGGATCGTTACATTCTACGCCTGTTGTTATAATAGGCTTTCTCGTAAACTCGAACAGGGACCGAGAGAAGATACTTCTTAAGATATGAGAGAGCTGTGGAATATCAGAGTTGATCTGGACCACTGGTTCCCAAAACTCGTTACGAGGACTGGAGGGACTACCGAATCGCTTTTACTTCTTTCAGATTAAGATCCAGGACATCTGAAACCCTATCCAGATGTCCGGCACCTTCTTTCTATCACCTCAGGTGATAAAACGCACTGAGAGATGTTCAGAATCATTCCTAGATCTTGAATAATATTTCAGTTTCCCGGTAGGAAAAAACTGTGGTCTGAATTGCAGTCCTATTCGGGGCAAACAAACTTCTTTTCAAGGTAAGGAAATGGTCCCCAGCAAGCTCATCCATTCCCTCCCCGAGTATGCTTACTTCCCTAATAAGGCTGCGCTTTGCCTAAGCAGGAGAGCATATAAAAGTGCAAGCTGCTGGTAGACTCGTAGTTCTATACCGTGCGGTAACGAGCACCGAAAGGATTAAGAGATAACTCTGTTGAAAATAGTAAGGCAAAACGAATGCAAGTTTATTCATTCACGTAAGAAATCCCCTCAATCTTAGGCTAAAGTCCGTGATTGTAGGGCAGAGTTACAGTTAGTTCAGTCAATCCCGCAGGAGAGACGTAACCGCCAGCACAGAGATACGGTTAGTCAGTCAATCCCGCAGGAGGAGAGAGACGTAACCTAGGGCGCATGACAGCGCCCGATCTGTTTACTGGCTCGGTTGGACTGGAAGACAGACACAGCGTGACAGCAGCGCCAGCAGCTTCGAACGTCGTCTCTTAACTTTATGTCTGGGTTGCCAGCTACCCTATTCTACAAAGAAATAGGTCCGTTATTTTTTGAGCCGAAAGACTCTCAAGCTGGTATATTTAAGCGAAACAGAAAACGCTAAAATATATAGATGCGTTTGTGTCGTCAGAACACTACCATACAACGGTAAAAGATAAATCGGAAACTCCTGGAAGGCTGCAGGGAGTACGATTAAATGTCCTTAAAATAGACAATAGACCTCTCGGTTGCCATCCGAAGAGGTAACTACAGCAAGCGTATATGACTTGAACCAACCAGAAGTAAAATAACGCAAGGCAAAATAATGAAATTATATCACAATAAAAGTTTGTTCATACTTACCTGGCAGACAATATATAGCTGAATTCGGAAATACAGCTACATACATATCTGACAGGCAAGTTTCATGAACAAAACTTAAGAGAATCGAAGCAGTCAGCTCAAGCTTCTTATGTTACTGGACATAAGCGTTCATTGACGTAGTCTACAAGTCTATTTCTTGTACGAGTCTGCGAATGACGAATGAGAGCTCTTCCGAATCTTGTCAATAAGAGCTTATTCGCTTACGCAATATCAAGTTAATGAGATGTTTGTCAATGAGAACTAACCCATTTACGGGACAAAGAGATATTTTGTCAATGAGGGGATACCCACTTACTTGACAAAACGAAAGTATATTGTCAATGGGGGAAAGTCACTGAATTGACAAAACGTAATCCAGGGAGTCAAGCAATTTAATTTTCGATTCCCGTCTCAAACGAGGAAGGGGCAAAAGAAATCTGTTAAGAGACTGGGCTTACGGCAGGTAGAACGACGATGTTCAATTCGGCAGCGTAGTCCCGACTAGAAACTAACAAAATCTATCATCTGAAAAACCCTTTCAGATGGCCTAAAAAGCTTGCAAAATTATCCTGGGAAGAGGAAGAAACTCTCCAACCAGCTTCCTCTCCCGTATCACAACTAATGCCTTCTAAAGCTTAAAATTTATTTATTGGCAGTATGGCAAAGGAAGTCCTGTCTTGCGCTTTCCTGAAGAGCGTCCTTCTGATGAGTGCCTTTGCAAGAATCCCACTGAACGTTGCCGAGAGTTCTGACGTGCAGGACATCGAGCCTTACATAACCCGTAACTGCCTTATCGCAAAGTCTTGACTGCGGTAGTGGCAACTTAAATTTATTGGCCGAATGGCAAAGGTTGCGGTAGAGCAAACGAGATCTTCCCTTGAGCTTTCCTTAACTCCATCCACCTATGCGAAAAGCAATATTAATTGACAGAGACCTCTTGAATTCACGAAACCCGATGTCTTGCTGGGTTTCGAAGAAGAAGTTGTCTGTTCACTTTAAACTTCCTCCGAAGCACTGCCTACTTCACATTCTTTGCGGAGGGAGGGTAAGAAGGTATCACCGGAGGTAGAGGTAAACAAAAATTCTTTAGTGCCCTAATCTGAAACAAGAGCTTGAAGAGTTCAACAGAAACGTTCAGCCAGGCGACACACCTGGCGCGCGTGGTGCACGCTCGGCGTCCACTGGCGCGCGCTACGGCGGCTCCACTGGAACGCGCGGCGCGTCCACTGGAGCGCGCTCGGCGTCCACTGGAGCGCGCTCGGCGTCCACTGGCGCGCACTTGGCGTGCACCCGCGCGCGCCTGGAGTCCATCCGAGCGTCCCGGGCGTCCGCTCTCAAAAGCTTCCTGCTACTATGACTTCTTTTACGTATTTCTCGGTGGAAAGACGGACACGAGTTCAGGCGACGTTCGCCTTCTTACTTCTCACTGAAACGCATAACGAGAGAGAGAGAGAGAGAGGACGTGAAGCGTCCTCTTCTATAAAGCTTCTATTTAGAGGGCGGCGAAGTCCTTCCGAAAGCTCCAACCCCTGCATGGGAGGACGCTTCGGAGGACGAGAAGCAATCTTTCAGGATTCGTGCACGCGCACGCACTTTGGCAGTCTGGGGATTTTCATCAGAAACTGCCGAAGGCACGCCAGATCGGTGGGGGTTCCTTGTAACCCTCCTTAGGCTTTCGACATGCTCCCTCCCCGGGTCCTGGGAGTCAAGCAGAGGTCCCGGCCTAGAGGCGAAACGAGGCCGATCTGACGCACCCTCCACTACACAAGGGGTATCACTGCACTTCTGCACTTCACTTTTACTCTCTAAAGCAAGCACTTTCGATTCTAAGATACGAATCGAAAGAGTATCAGAGAAAGGGTAATTCCTCTACAGACACTGCTTAGGGCCCGAAGGCAACACTGCATGGTTAGGAGTAACAATTACAGAAGTAGCACTTCACAGCAATGAAGGAGAGCGAGCACCTCTCGTAGACATATTCATAGCCCGTAGGCCATACTACAGGGTTAGGCAAAATAAAGTCTACAGGAAGGTTAGCAGGTTCACTACCCTGACTTTTGTTACTGATTAATTGGTACATACAAAACATACGTTTCCTTACGAATTAGACATGTTTAACTGAATTAATTGCGTACATACGAATCATACGTCTCCTTACGGAATAGACAAATGTCACACTCCTTACATGACAAATCCTCAACGGTAAAGAAGCATTAAGACCCATAACCCCTAAGTACATACCAAGTGCGGATCTACCGAAGCTTTCGGTAGCCACACCCTATCTTTGCAGACAACCCCGTCTGAAACTAGCCTAACTAGATTCAGATATTTTATGCAAAAATGAATCAAATTCAAATCAATTTAAGATAGCGTATGCCTAGCCACAAATCCCACAAATCCAAGTAAATAAATCAAAAGACAATTAGGATACTTAGCGGCAATGAAGTTTCCAAAATCCTAAGACGGAGGACGGAGGTACTGAAAACAGGTGTTTTCAGCACCAGCGACAGAAAAATTATGAATAGAAAATGGGAATGGTTCCTGATACCCGCCTCCCAGCGGCGGGAATGGGTACTAACCACCTGGCCGACCACTGCGTGTGTCGGAAGTTTTTAAAATTCTGTCGGACTTCAGAAAATACAGCTATATATATATCTGACAGGTAAGTTTCATGAACAAACTTTATTGTATCATGACAATAACATTTTTATACATTCAAATTCCCTGTCAGATATATACTTAGCTGATTGGCACCTTTGGCAGAGGGTAAGAGACAGCTAATTTTACTGAATAGACAGGAAACAACATACGTTGTAGTAATAATAAAAAACACCTTGGTTCCTACCTGCCTGTTAGCGAAAGACTTCATGGCCTGCCTAGGAGCCTGCATCGCTTCAAGAGCCTCAGCGAGGTAGTGACCTCATGCTAAGAGTTCTTGATGGTCTGTCAAAGGGGTCTTACCCACATACGCGACAGAACCTTAGGATCTTTGTCAATGGGGTCCTATCCACTTACATGACAAAACACCTTGCCTAATGGCATTATCATAAAGCACGACACTGATCCCGATCACCTGATCCTATTGTCGGGTTAGTACTACGATTGAAAGGAGTCATCCCCGAACATCCTTTCAAGCAACCCAACTCAACAACACCTTATTACAAAAAAAATCATTAAAGAAAACAAAAACAAAAATTATTTTAAGGATCAGCATCTGCTCCATGTCCCAGCATAGTATCCGCCGATACATACGGTCCAAGAGAAAAACATTTTTCGTATGTTACTTTAACATCCTTTAAATAATGGGATGCAAATACAGAATTACATCTCCAATAAGTTGCTGCTAAAATGTCTCTCATTGACATATTCTTAGTAAAAGATAGGGAAGTTGCAACTGCACGGACTTCGTGAGCTTTTACCCTAAGCAGCCTTAAGGAGTTCACTTGGCAGTCCCTGTGAGCTTCTGTTATCACGTTCCTGACAAAGAACGCCAGTGCATTCTTTGACATAGGTCTCTTGGGGTTTCTTACTGAACACCAGAGACTCTGGCGACATCCCTGAAGCTGTGTCTTCTTTTAGATAGAAACTTCAGGTCCTGACTGGGGAAAGAGACCGCTCCAACTCTCTACCTACCAGGGAAGAGAGTCCCTTGACTTTGAAACTTCTAGGCCAAGGTTTAGAAGGGTTTTCATTCTTTGCTAGGAATAGATGTCGAAAAGAAACCACAGCAGTGTCTTTCTTAAAACCCACCCGAGAGTCCAAAGCATGCAATTCACTGATCCTCTTAGCAGTTGCGAGGGCTAACAGGAATATATACATTTTCTCGTCAGATCTCTGAACGAGATTTTATCTGGAGGTTCGAACCTGTTAGAAGTCAAGAACTTGAGGACTACATCCAGGTTCCAACTCGGGGGAATAGAAGATCTCAATTTGGAAGTCTTGAAAGACCTAATGAGATTATGAAGATCTTTATTATTTTCTAAATTCAGGCCTCTGTTTCTAAAAACAGCAGAGAGCATGCTCTTATATCCCTTGATAGTCGATACAGCCAACTTCGACTCTTCTCTTAAGAAGAGAAGAAAATCGGCGATTTCGGTCACAGAGATATTATAAGAGGACAGCTTCTTCGACCTACACCATCTACGGAAAACTTCCCACTTCGATTGGTAGAACCCGCAAAGGTAGAGGACCTGCGGGCTAGCGATAGCTTTGCAGCTTTCTTAGAAAAGCCTCTCGCTCTGACCAGTCTTTCGATAGTCGAAAGGCAGTCAGGGAGAGACTTTGGATGTTTTTGTGAAACCTCTCGAAGTGAGGTTGTCTGAGCAGATCTGTCCTTTCTGGAAGAGATCTGGGGAAGTCCACCGTCCATTCCAGTACCTCTGTGAACCATATTCGGGAAGGCCAGAAGGGAGCAATCAGAATCAGTTTTGTTCCCTTCGATGCAACAAACTTTCTTAGCACTTCCCCCAGCAACTTGAATGGGGGAAAGGCGTAGGCGTCTATGCCTGACCAGTCCATAAGGAAAGCATCGATCGCTATGGCTCTGGGATCTTCTTCTAGAGAGCAGAAGTTGTCCATCTTCCTGGAGAGGAACGTGGCAAATAGGTCAATCTGAGGTTTTCCCCAGAGGGACCAAATCTCTTTGCAGACCTCTGAATGGAGCATCCACTCTGTCGGAAGTACTTGGTCCTTCCTGCTCAATCTGTCTGCTCTTAGATTTTTCACTCCCTGAACAAATCTTGTCCGAAGTAATATGCCCCGTTCCTCCGTCCAGGTCAATAGATCTCTTGCGATCTCGTATAGTGAGAAAGAGTGAGTGCCCCCCTGATTTCGGACGTAAGCCAGAGCAGTGGTATTGTCCGAGTTAACTTGGACTACCACTCCTCTGACTTCCGCTTCGAAGTACTCCAGGGCTAGATGAATGGCCAGGAGTTCCTTTGCATTGATGAGCAGTGCCACCTGTTCCTTCGTCCAGGTACCTGCCACTTCCTTTGGACCCAATGTCGCTCCCCAACCTGTTTCCGAGGCATCGGAAAACAACACTAGGAGAGGGTTCCGAATCAAGAGGGACACTCCTTCATTTCTTCTTAATGGGGTTAGCCACCACCTCAGGTTTGACTTTACCTCCTGGTGAATGGGAAACGAGTCTGCCAAACCTCCTGTCTTCTGACTCCACATTCGTCTGAGATAGAACTGAAGAGGTCTGAGGTTCAATCTCCCTAGGGAAACGAACTGCTCCAACGAGGAAAGGGTGCCCAATAGACTGAGCCATTCCCTCGCCGAGCTCCGTTCTTTCCCTAAGAAGTTCGAGATTTTTTCTAAGCCTCGAGCAATTCTCTCTTGCGACGGAAAAACCCGAAAACCCCGAGAATCCATCTGTATCCCCAGATAGACTATGTTCTGTCTGGGGATCAATTGTGATTTCTCGAGGTTCACGAGTAGTTCCAGTGATTTTGTGAGTTCTAAAGTCGTCTCCAAGTCCTTCAAGCACTGATGTTCTGATCTTGCTCTTATCAGCCAATCGTCTAGATAAAGAGATATACTTATCCCTTTCAGATGTAGCCATTTCGCAACATTCTTCATTATGGCCGTGAAAACTTGAGGGGCTGTCGAAAGGCCGAAGCACAGGGCCCTGAATTGGAATACTTTGCCCTGCATCATGAATCGAAGAAACTTCTTCGATGAGGGATGCAGGGGAACATGAAAGTAAGCATCCTGCAGATCCAAGGAGACCATCCAATCTTCGGGACGAAGAGCTGCAAGAACCGACTTGGACGTTTCCATAGAGAACTTTGTGTTCTTTACGAAACGGTTCAAAGCGCTCCACCCTCCCGAGGATTTCGGAACCAGAAAAAGACGGTTGTAGAATCCTCGGGAATGCGGATCCCGGACCAATTCGATGGCCTCCTTTTGCAACATCTGATCTACAAGGTTTAAAAGTGCTTCTCTCATGGCAGGGTCCCTGTACTTGGCCGACAGTTCCCTCGGGGTCGTCGTTAGAGGAGGCCTGTCTCGAAAGGGGATAAGATATCCCTTCGTTACTACTGATAAGAGACCAGCTGTCTGCCTCTCTCCGAGCCCATTCTTCTGAAAATTGTAGAAGTCTGGCTCCTACCGGTGCTTGAAGGACTGGCATCTCATTTGGCTTTCTTGATAGGTCTGAATGCAGACCTACCTCTTTTTGGTATTCCTCTCTTCTTAGAGGAGGGTCTAGAAGAGGAACTCCCTCGAAAGGGCTGTTGAGGAGTACTAGTCTCTCTCTTCACAGGAACGGAGGTCCTCGCTTTCTTTGTGGATTGGGCCAAAAGATCCTGTGTGGCCTTTTCAGCCAAAGAATGGGAAATGTCTCTTACTAATTGTGAAGGGAACAATTGATCCGATAGCGGAGCATAAAGCAGGGACGACCTCTGGATAGGAGTAACTGCTTTTGTTAAAAACGAACTAAATAAAGTCCTTTTCTTCAAAATTCCCGTTCCAAAGAGAGACACCACTTCTCCTGATCCATCCTGGACCGCTTTGTCCATGCAGGACAGAACACTATAAAGGACTTCTGGGCTCAGCACTCCGATCCTGGTTTTCTTAGGCCACACCCCAAAGGGACCAGTCCCCCCCCCCCCCTTTTTTGAGAAGTTAAAAACTAAAAAATAATACATGAAACAATCCTTGAGGAGATGGTCCATTTCAGAAGTCCCCCATGTGATCTTAGCTGATGACAAGGCTTGTCTTCTTGAAGCGTCCACAAGGTTTGAAAAATCTGCATCGGCAGAGGTCGGGAGAGGAAGACCCAATGATTCTCCCGTCTCATACCAGATACCTCTCTTCCCTGCCAGTTTGGAAGGAGGGCAGGCAAAGAGTTCTCCCCGCTTCCTTCTTGGTTTCAAACCAGTTTCCGACAAAACGAAGCGCCTTCTTCATCGAAAATGATATTGTTATGATACAATAAAGTTTTATGCATACTTACCTGGCAGGTATATATATAGCTGTATTTTCTGAAGTCCGACAGAATTTAAAAAACTTCCGACACACGCAGTGGTCGGCCAGGTGGTTAGTACCCATTCCCGCCGCTAGGAGGCGGGTATCAGGAACCATTCCCATTTTCTATTCATAATTTTTATTTCCACTGTCCCCTGAGGGGAGGTGGGTGGGTACTTGAATATATATATATCTGCCAGTTAAGTATGAACAAACTTTATTGTATCATAACAATATCATTTTGCTCATGAACTTACCTGTCAGATATATATATATAGTTGAACCCCACCGTTGGAGGTGGGAAGGGACAGAATAGAAGGATTTTGGGACACAAATGCATGCAGATGATTTACATCTTGGTTCCACCTGTTAGCATAGCCGACTTCGTGATACTGTCACCCAAGTCTGCTTCTGCTTTACTAGAGTTGCCAGCGAGGTAGAGACCTATGAAGCTGGTGCACTCCAGATGATCTGTCAACGGGCGTGACCACAATGTGACTAGACCATATTGACCATACCATGAGGGCTAAGAAGTAAAATAAATATATATATATATAATTATATATATCACCACCTGACCAACCTAGCCAAAGTTAATGTGTGTTAACTAAGGCTTCAGAGTTAAGAAGTCGCCGTTGTCAGCGACTCCACAACTAAATTAAGAGCTCTTCCTAACCATTTTCTACAGGATAGGATGAGTAGTACTTCTTGCCCCCAAGATTGTGTCTGCAGACAACGTATGGCCCTAGCGAGCAGCAGATCTCATATGCCATCTTCACATCTCGCAGGGAGTGTGAAGTGAACCCAGAGTTGCTTCGCTAAAACATGTACTCAGGATGTTCTGAGTGCCATGCTCTGTTGAAATGCTTCCGAGGCCGCGCCCTCACCTCGTGAGCATTCAGATAAAAAGCTTTCAAATCTTTGTGCAAACACAATGAAGGAGCATTTTTTGAAAGAACTCCTTAACCCTAAAACCAGGGTGTACTTCGATATGGGCAAGTCTGGTCTTTTTTCGGAACACTGCAGATTCGCCCGACTGACTTCGACTTTCTTATTGTTTTAAGTAGATAAAACTTGAGAGACCTGACAGGGCACAGGACTCTCTCTGGCTCCTGCCCACTAACTTGTGCCATCCTTGCTTCCAAGATCCTGCCCAAGGACAAAAAGGGTTTCCATTCTTAGGCCATAACGAAAGGCTTAGAGAGCACACCTCCTGTGTTCTCTAAAGCCAAAACTTGTGACGATGGCTTAAAATCTCACTAACCCTCTTTGTCGTATCTAGGGTGGTTAGAAGAAGGCCTTCCTGATCACATACAAGAAGTTAACAGGCAGGAGAGGTTCGAATGCTTTGACATCACGAAACTTCAGACTACGTCTAAGTTCCATATTGAAAGCTTCGATCCGGAAATGGAAATGCACAGTCTGTACTAAAGTCAGGTGGTGAACGACCAGTTGACCAGTCAGACGAATCAAGGACAGCAAGGCTGTACCCTGAAGACCAAAAGGCACTATTCTTAGCTGAAGGACGAGTGTCTGGACTGCCTGGGCGATTCAATCTAAGCAAACCTTGGGGGTGTATCAAACGCAACCCAACGTCGCCCGCAATCGACTTCGTCAATAAGAAACTCAGGGCTACTATATGTCGCCTGATCTCGCACGAGTGTCTGACTCCGAGAAAACAGGCGAGGCAAAAAGTAGATGGTGAGCTAGAATCGAGATTCCACAGACCTCAATGATCGTGAAGGTCTTTGTTGTTTGACAGATGCAAATCTGTCAAACAACATTCTCTGTTGTCTGTTCGCACTGGCAGAATTTTCAAAACTCTCGGCAACCGCTAGACCACTGGTAGTAGTTTCAGGTGATCTCCCCCACGTTCCCGTGGCGCTGGTACTTGGAACTATTCCCGTTTTCCTCAGATTTTCTCTGAACCCTGTCTCCTGAGGGGAGGAGGGTGGGAATTTAATTATATATACCTGCCAGGTAAGTATGCATAAAACTTTATTGTATCATAACAATATCATTTTTATGCATGACACTTACCTGGCAGGTATATATATAGCTGATTGACACATTTGGAGGTGGGTCACAGACAGCAACATCGTCATAATTCAAAAATTAACTAATTTTTTTAAAATTATTTATTAAGTTCCTTACCTGCTAAGGTAGCTGACTTCGTAGGTCCTGCCTCTTAGCCTGCTAAACCTTAGTAGCTCTCAACTAGGATGTACCTGTTTGTTGAGAAAGCTAATAACAAGGGTCTGACAACTGGACGGGACCAATTTGTTGACAGGAAACCCTAGCCCTCTCTTACCAGGGGCATTCATGCTAGGATAAGTTAGACCGCCACCTAACCAACACACAAAGCTAACGTAACACATTACACTTCACATACTGAAGAGGAAATAACCCTCTCAGACAACCATAAAAAGAACACCACTTAATTAAAATACCTAGCATGTTAGTAATCTATCGTTGCTGCCGTCGATCGAGACGATTCGTACGGACTTTTGGCAATCCTGTAACGAACCTCTAGATGATCGTTACATTCTACGCCTGTTGTTATAATAGGCTCTTTCTCGTAACTCGAGCAGGGACCGAGAGAAGATACTTCTTAAGATATGAGAGAGCTGTGGAATATCAGAGTTGATGTGGACACTGGTTCAAAACTCGTTTCGAGGACTGGAGGGACTACCAAATTGCATTTACTTCTTTCAGATTAAGATCCAGGACATCTGAAACACTATCCAGATGTCCGGCACCTTCTTTTTATCATGACGCACTGAGAGATGTTCAGAATAATTCCTAGATCTTGAATAATATTTCAGTTTCCCGGTAGGAAAAACTGTGGTCTGAATTGCAGTCTATTCGGGGAAACAAACTTCTTCAGGAAGGAAATGGTCCCCAGCAAGCTCATCCATTCCCTCCCCGAGTATGCTTACTTCCCTATAAGGCTGCGCTTTGCCTAAGCAGGAGAGCATATAAAAGTGCAATGTTGCGGTAGACTCGTAGTTCTATAACGTGCGGTAACGAGCACCGAAAGGATTAAGAGATAACTCTGTTGAACATAGTAAGGCAAAACTAATGCAACGTTTATTCATTCACGTAAGAAATCCCCTCAATCTTAGGCTAAAGTCCGTGATTGTAGGACAGAGATACAGTTAGTCAGTCAAATCCCGCAGGAGAGAGAGACGTAACCTACAGCGCATGACAGCGCACGATCTGTTACTGGTGGCTCGGTGGAACTTGGACAGTCAGACACAGCAGCAGCCAGCAGCTTACGAACGTCGTCTCTTAACTTTATGTCTGGGTTGCCAGCTACCCTATTCTACGAAGAAATAGGTCCGTTTATTTTTTGAACAAAAAGAGACTCTCAAGCTGGTATATTTAAGCGAAACAGAAAACGCTAAATATATAGATGCGTTTGTGTCGTCAGAACACTACCATACAACGGTAAAAGATAAATCGGAAACTCCTGGAAGGCTGCAGGGAGTGACGATTAAATGTCCTTAAATAGTAGACAATAGACCTCTCGGTTGCCATCCGAAGAGGTAACTACAGCAAGCGTGTATGACTTGAACCAACCAGTAGTAAAATAACGCAAGGGCAAAAAATTTTATTATATCACAATAATGTTTGTTCATACTTACCTGGCAGACATATATATAGCTGAATTCGGAAATACAGCTACATACATATCTGACAGGCAAGTTTCATGAACAAAAACTTAGAGAATCGAAGCGGACATCTCAAGCTTCTTAAGATACTGGACATAAGCGTTCATTGACGTAGTCTACAAGTCTATTTCTTGTACGAGTCTGCGAATGAGGAAGGAGAGCTCTTCCGAACCTTGTCCTTATTCGCTTACGCAATATCAAGTTAATGAGATGTTTGTCAATGAGAACTAACCCATTGACGGTACGAGAGATATTTTGTCAATGAGGGGAGACCCACTTACTTGACAAAACGATAGTATATTGTCAATGGGGGAGAGTCACTGAATTGACAAAACGTGAATCCAGGAAGTCGAGCCTTTTATTTTCGATTCCCGTCTCAAACAAGGAAAGGGACAAGAATCCTGTTAAAAAGACTGGCTTACGGTAGGTATAGAACGACGATGCTCAATCGGCATGGAAGTCTCGACTAGAAAACTAACAAAATCTATCATCTGAAAAAACCCTTTCAGATGGTCTAAAAAGCTTTAAATTATTGGCAGTATGGCAAAGGAAGTCTTGTCTTGCGCTTTCCTGAAGAGCGTCCTTTTGATGAGTGCCTTTGCAAGAATCCTACTGAACGTTGCCGAAAATCCCTGACGTTCAGGACGTCGAGCCTTTACATAACCCCGTAACTGTTCCTTATCTCAAAGTCTTTGGACTGAGGTAGAGAAAACGAGATCTTCCCTTGAGCTTTCCTTAACTCCATCCACCTTTGCGAAAAGCAATATAATATTGACAGAGACCTCTTGAATTCACGAAACCCGAGGTCTTGTTGGGTTTCGAAGACGAAGTTTCTGGTTCACTTTCTTGAGGCTCAAATCTTAAACAAGAGCTTGAAGAGTTCAACCAGAAACGTTCTGGTGCGCGCTCGGCGTCCACTGGCGAGGACGCATCGGCGTCCTGGTGCGCGCTCGGCGCGTCCATGACCGAGGACGCTCGGCGTCACAATGGCGAGGACGCTCGGTCGTCCTGGGTGCGCGCTCGGCGGCCACTGGCGAGGACGCTCGGCGTCCACTGGTGAGTGCGTCCATCCGAGCGTCCTGTTCAAGCCGATCGTCCAAATAAGCGTGCAGAAAAGCGTCACGCTCCTGGACAGGCGTTCAAAACAAGCGACGAGAAACTGCCTTCTTTTTCTATTTCTTGGTGGAAAGAAGTACACGTGATCAGGCAACTTTCGCCTTCTTACTTCTCACTGAAACACATAACGAGGGAGAAGGGACGTGAAGCGTCCTCTTCTATTAAAGCTTCTTAGAGGGCGCGAGTCCTTCCGAGAGCTCCAACCCTTGTGCGGGAGGACGCCTCGGAGGACGAGAAGCAATCCTTCAGGATTCGTGCATGTGCACGCACTTTGGCAGTCTGGGTATTTTCATCAGAAACTGCCGAAGGCACGCCAGATCGGTGGGGTTCCCTGTAACCCTCCTTCGGCTTTCGACATGCCCTCTCCCTTGGTTCTGGGAGTTCGACAGAGGTCTAGACCTAGAGGCGTTATAAGGCCGATCTGACGCACCCTCCACTACACAAGGGGCACTGTCACTGCACTAGCCACTTCACTATTGCTCTCTAAAGCAAACACTTTCGATTCTAAGTTACGAATCGAATAGTATAAGAGAAAGGGCAATAAACCTCTACAGACACTGTTTTAGGGCCCGAAGGCAACATTACAGGGTTAGGCGTAACAAAAACAGAAGTAGAACTCTTCACAACAATGAAGGAGAGCGATCACCTCTCGCAGACATAGTCATAACCCGTAGGCCATACTACAGCGTTAGGCAAAAAAAAAAAGTCTACCGGAAGGTTAGCAGTATCACTACCCTGACTTTCGTAATTGATTAATAGCGTACATACTAAACAAACTTTTTCCTTACGGAATTAGACACGTTTACTGATTAATTGCGTACATACGAATCATACTTTTTCCTTACGGAAATAGACATGTTTACTGATTAATTGCGCCCCCCAAGTGCGGAACTACCGAAGCTTTCGGTAGCCACACCCCATCTTTGCAAGACAACACCCTCATGAAACTAGCCTAACTAGGATTCAGATATCTTATGCAAAAATGAATCAAATTCAAATCAATTTAAGATAGCGTATGCCTAGCCACAAATCCAAGTAAATAAATTAAAAGACAATTAGGATACTTAGCGGTAAATGAAGTTTCCAAAATCCTAAGCCGGAGGTACTGAAAACAGGTGTTTTCAGTACCGGCGACAGAAAATTTATGAATAGAAAATGGGAATGGTTCCTGATACCCGCCTCCTAGCGGCGGGAATGGGTACTAACCACCTGGCCGACCACTGCGTGTGTCGGAAGTTTTTTAAATTCTGTCGGACTTCAGAAAATACAGCTATATATATACCTGCCAGGTAAGTGTCATGCATAAAATGGTTGGTTTCATCTTAATGAAATAGGACGGTTTTGAGACCTTAGTACTGGTAAACAAAGATCTAGGAGAAGGTGGTGCAGTAGGGCTTAATGAGTCTCCAAACTCTTGAAGTAAGAGGGCTGCTAGCGTCTTATAGTCCGATAAGCCTGCAGCCGCACGATCTTCTGAATCCGACACATCTTCCAAATCAAATTCAATCTCCGAAGAGGATTGATTCTTTTCCATAGGAGATGAGTCCCTTGCAACATCTAACATCTACCCCACTCTTGCAAGAACGACGGCCGCCTGTGCGACAACTTGCGTCCTTACGAGAGATAGGCTGATCCTGCAACAAGACTGTCTCCTTCTCCTGGCAAGAGTGATGGCCGCCTGTGCGACGTCTTTCTCTCCTGTCAGAAGAAGGATGTCCTCTCGTATCGCTCTCAACGGAAAAAGCTCTATCCTGACAGGGGCTACGGCCGCCTGTGCGACGTCTAGAGTCCCCGTCAGGTAAAGTCTGATCAAGCTGAAAGCTAGAAGAATCCTCTCTGTTCGAATATCGTTTGGCAGACGATTGTAAATTCTGGCGCCTGGCTGGCGCTTCTGGCTCTTCTGGCGCATTGCACCAGGATGGCTTTTCTGGCGCTTTTGGCGCATCCTTTCTACCTCCTGTCCGAGGAGTAGTTGTAGATAATAGGTTAAGGAAAGAGACGTCCTTCTGGAAGTCTCCTTCGTAAGAACTCCTACTAAAGAGGAGATCTGCTCCTGCATTTTTTGTAGAATTTTTGCCGCAGCATTCTCTTCTTCCTTTTCCGATGTCGGTGAAGGAGGTCTTGAGGAGGAAGGAGAGACTGAGTTGAGAGTTGGAATATATCTGGCTTTTTTCTTTTTGCAAGGAGACCCTTCAGGGAAAAACTCCGGACTTGAATCCAACGTTGGAGCTTTCCAACTTCTTTTCAAGGGGCGTGAAAGCTCGTCAGAACTCCAGCCCTTTCTTTGTGGAGAAGAATCCGAAGAAGAAAAACACTGTTTTAGGATGCTTTTTCTATAGCGATCCTTGGCAGTTCGGGTCGTCACAGAACCTGCCGAGGGGACGCCGATCGGTGGGGATCTCCATAAAAACCTCCGTAAGGTTTTTGACATTCCTTCTCCTCTGGGCCTGTGAGCTGGAAGCGGTTTCTAGGCCTGGGAGCGAGATGAAGCCGCTCAGACGCACCCTCCACTGCACTGGGTACACTTACGTCACTATCACTGCGCTTACCTTTTAAAGTTTGCATCTGACGTTCCATCCTTTGAAGTGCAGCCTTAAGATCTGCAATTTCCTTTTCTGGATTTGCAGTCTTGGTAGTAGCAGAGGAAGTAATTACATGTTTAGGGTTAGGTGATATATTAATAGGCTCGCTAGAACGAGACCGACTTACGCTTCTGGAGGAAGCCTTCCTAGCCCTATCCATTTCCAATTTTCTTAAATAGGAAATTCAAATTCTTCCACTCTTCCTCATTCAAACCATACAACATTCGATTTACAGGTGTTAGATACAGAGCATTCATTCTGTCTACCCACCCTTACACAAACTGGGTGAGGGTCTACCGAAGCTTTCGGTAGCCTCACCATACATCCCTCATTCACACACTGTCTTCTAACCGAAAAGCTAGAGTCCGACATTATAAGAAAAATCCAAAATCAAGTCCAAATAACAGTCCACGAAAGAGTATGCCCAATCAAAGATCCAATACGTCACCAAAAAGACCAGCTTAGAAGATCAATAGCGATGAAAAAACACGAAAATCAAATCAGGAGGAACAACAACAATGTTGATGTCCCGGCCGATAGAGAAAATCTGACTTAGAAAACGGGAATGGTTCCTATTCCTGCCACCCAGCGGCGGGGCGGTAATCACCTGACCTACCTGTAGTGTGTGCCGCGAAATTCGAATTTCTATCGGGGACGACGGAGTCTATAGCTAAGTATATATCTGACAGGGAAGTTGAATGTATAAAACTTATTATTGGGAGTGGACATTCTAACATCTCCAAGCAGTTAAGGAGATGCCTACGTCAATGGAACTGTATGGAATTGTGTAGTAGAGTTGATTTCTTCTCAAAGGAAGAATGAGACATCTACCAAGAGCATTGGAAATTCTGAAAATTTTTTGCCCTGAGGCTACAAGGGCTCTACAGGAGACTAAGCAATTCTTGAACTTGAAATTGCTCAATAGAATTCGGAGTAGATACGAGTGGCAGGCCTATGAGTCGTAATTAGGCAAAATTTAAGGAAACATCCACTGCTCAAGCCTGAGGGCCAACAAGTAGTAGTAATCATTCGGATGTCCCTGTTCATAAATGAGTGCTCCTTAAATCCACACCAAGTGCCAAACTTACGGATGTAAGGGCCCTTGTAGGCAGTTGTTCTTCCCGAAACCCCAATTGCTAAAACACTGTCCTTACACAGAATGGATGATCAAACCAATATGCTGTTTCATTTCACTCAAAGCAGCAAACTTCCCACAAAGACTTTGTTTCTCACCAGGAATAAACCTGCTAAGCATCCTGATGTCTTTCCACTGCCCTGACATCTAAAAAGTTTTACCAGGTGTAGTGTTGACCATTCTATGTTGCATGAAAGTGTGATGACACTAGTTAAACTCTGTGTTGCATGACAGAGGGAAAAGACCAAAACTTGGACTTAGGTTTAAGAACCAAATGGACGATTCCTAGTTAGTGTCCCTCCTACAGTCCTGGAGCCAAAGTTGGTTCTGGATTACTTACAAATTTAATGAACGTTATTTGTAAGACATAATTCTTATACTGAAATTGTACATTAATTGAGCATGATTATCTAAAAATATCCCATGAGGCCATGTTTCCTAATAAGGAAAAGCCCTTGCCGTATAGGAAGTTTCTTTCAGGTCTAAAATCTTCAAGCAGCACATGCCTATTCGTCTTGACTGACAAGCATGCATAATTAAATATCATCCCCAAATCACTAGATAAGAATGGGGATATAAAGAATTAACATTATAATGCCTAGAAATTGGGCCAGAAGAAGCAACAGGTCCTTGGCCTTTGGAATACTGTTGACAGAGTTGGCTAACTTGAATCACTGATTCAGTAGAAGTGTCTTGCTCCTAAAGTTGACACCATCTACCAATGGGCAACAAGTCCCTGACATAACTTATACAGGGCTGCACACTAACCCAAAACAAAGTGTACATAACAGCAATACCTTCTAGTAAAAACCTCTTGAAGAAACTTGCATGACTGTGGATGTATGGTAAGTGGAATACATTCTGCATGTGTACCACAAGTCTGACCATTCTTTGGAAAGGCACAAAAACCATGCTAGAAAACCAACAAGTATATGGGCAGACACTTACTGTTATTCAGTCTCCAAACGTCCAAATATATCTTCAATTACTTATGGGCGTCTTCCTAAAGAATTACCCTTGGACCATCATTCCCTCTATATACAATCTCCTACTAAAATAGACTTATGAGAGATTTCTGCTGAAGATAAGGGAAACTAAGAGGGAGATTAACCCAGTGGAGGACAACCAAAAAGGGTCACAACTACCCTTCACCATCTCCACCATATAACATACTGTTCCTAAGTCTCTCCAAGCATGTTAGGAGGTTGCAACTGTCCATATCCCAGAACCTGAATCTGCACTTATCCCGGAAAGGTATAAAATAAGACTACCAATAGATAATCCCTTTTTGCCTTAAACCAAGCTGCATAATCAGACAGGAAGCGAAAGTGTTCTCACTTCTTCCAAACCGAGTGAGTATAAGCATGAGACATTACCCTGCAGCATCAGAAATGAGTTACTTGTTTTAGTTAATTGTTTCCTCGCTGAAAACTCACGCTGGGTTGGCGTCTCCACCTCTCTAAGAAGTCAATCCACCAGCATGTCTGTCAGTCTCGAGTTCATTTCCCCACAGGAAAGAGAAAGAAAGCAAACCTGCTACTAAAGACGGTTAAAGGACCAATAAGCGTTGTACAGTAAAAGGCAGCCTTCGGCTCTCCGCGACTTTAAAAGACAAGACGACAAGCCAAGGCAGACGCAAAGGGAGATTGTGTGTCCGAGGATGAGAAGAGCGATGGTCGGGTGACTGGTAGCGTCCGCTAACGTGGTGAGAGCGAGCACTGTCCTCACAAAGCGTCACGGTCCCAGAAGCAGCTGAGGCTGTTCCTGGTGACCTCTTCCCAGCCTCAACACGTAAACGGTCTGGTAGGACCGTCACGTCAACCCTGGGAACCGGACGATCGCTGCGCGAGTGATAGCCGGTCTGGCGAGAGTCACCTTAGCGACTCTTGCCATCTTTCTGCTCTGTGCCTGAATCCTGACGGTGAGCGTACTCAGTCATCTGGTTCCTGGCTGCACGATAACCATTAGGTGACCGTACACTCGGTGACGCTTGCGCGGTTGAGACGGTTCCAGGTCCAGAGACTGAACCTTTGGAGCCGGGAGCAGAGGAGGTACCAGCGGTAACTGGTACCTCCACGGTCCCCGTCTTTTTCTTCCCTGAGGAAGGAGAGACAGGCCCCATTCGGGACCAGCAGAAGACCCACCTGTCCCACTGAAGCGAGACAGACCTTTAGAAGTCTGTGTGAGACTTCTTAGAGGAAGGGGGGGGGACCTTCTTCTTTCTCAGCTGGGGGGCCTTAGAAGTCGAAGGGGAAGAGGCAGCAGAAGACGACGACGAAGATGAAGACAAAGAAGACAACAACACCTTCCTCTTCTTCTTGGACTTCTTCGCAGCTTTCTCCTGACAGCCGACAGGTCTTCCATCCAGGCTGGAGATGGGGCAGTTGCGGTGGCAATGGGGACCAACTCCACCTGGCCGGAAGGACCTGCGGGAGCAGCAGCAGTTCCACGGGCAGGAACAGAGGCAGCAGGTACAGCGAAGGCAACAGAAGGGTGATCCAAGGGGGAGCTCTTCGGGCACGCGAAGTCAGGGGGCAGAGCGAGGACAGCAAAACCAAGTGGAGGATGAACCAGCCCCCTCCGGGGCAGATACATCAGCGGAGCTTGAACCGCAGCTGATGGGGTGACCGTGGTCACGTGCTGAGTGTACACCAGGTGCGGTGGAGCAGCATAAACCGGTGTCGAGACGGTCGTAGTCGTCCTCATCTCCAACCCGTGAGTGACCGGGGCTGCAGCCAGATGATGAATGAGCCTCTGAATACTCGGAGTGCCAGGAAGACTCAAGAGAACGCCACACCTGCTAAAGATCCCCACCCGCAGAGGCCGACACACCTGAGGAAGCAACAGTCAGGTTAAGGGGGCAGGGGGTTCCTGTTCGCTCAGAGTGGGAAGGATCTGACCCTGGGCGGACAGAAAAGACTGAGTACAACTCCAGGTCAGGGTGCCACCCTCCCTCCTCTGCGCTCAACAAATCAAGCAAAGAGGCGGAGGGGGGCACATCCCCCGAAGGGAAGAGAGCCATACACGGCAGCTGACAAGGAGGGAGAAAAGAAGATGGAGTGTCGGTCACCAGAGGTGTCAAGGGAGAGCTTTCCGACAACACCTTGGCGGCTCTACGCGGCTTCTTCCTCTTCTCATACAACTTCCACTGTTCCTACGACCAAGAGACACAAATACCACAAGTTAAGGACCGAGGGCATTCACGCCCTCCGCACCTAGTACACAAAGGATGAGGGTCCACAGCATCGCTGGACCTGAAAGCCCCACAATTACGGCCTCCCACTCCAGGGCACACTCTCCAGTTGGATGGGGGGCGAGAGAGGGCTTCTCCGATTCGTGGGACTGCATGTCTGCATGTTCATTCAGCGATGCAATTCCACAAATAATGAACACAAAATAATCACAAGAGTACTTACAGTCACTTCCACACAAATATTCTATAGAAACTGGTTGAAAAGTAAGCAGCTTTGATAACAATCTCACGACAGAGGCGGGCAGAGAGGAAAGCACACGTCTTCACCCGACAGCGGTCGAAAGCAAAGTGGTAAGTTTACCTCCCGTCAGGCGGGACTCCCGACCATCGGACAAGCAGTTACTGCCAAACTACCTTGTTAATAAATCTTACGACTGGTCCAACTGGCGCTAAATAGTAATTCCTTATGTAAAGGACCAATGGTTTGTACTATAACGTGTCGGAACAAAAGTGAAATTAGCATATCTATTTGTAGTATACATACATATTAGAGCAATTTTATCATTATTGCATTACTATGACAACTAGAATTCATGGAAACAGTTTGTAAATGCATCGGCGTATGTGTAAAGCTCCACTAAATTGGCAACGCTGATTTTGCCATCATCTGCTCATATCTACTTTAGAAATATCTGTAATTTTTGGGGGTTAATTTGGTTGCAAAAAAAGGGATAATAGACTAATTAAAATAAACATTTTGAATTAACAAAATAAAGTTAAACTAAATAATGAGTAAAGTAAACAATAAAGGGAATAAAGCTTTGCACCTCATAAACCATGTAGTCGTATACTGCCCACAACTGTGTTTGTGAAGTGAGTGCTTAGGAACCATGAACAGCAACGTAGTTAAAGTGGAATCTGGAGTAAATTAAGACCAAAATGTGTATAATTACAATCAAATAAGCACTGTGGAGTTTCAGTTGTGATGGCAGTAAGGATAAAACCACCGATTACAAGGTAAAAATGAATTTCAGTTCAAACCATGACCCTGGGAATAAGAAGTTCCATACTTTCACTAAAAGTTGTTTGATCAATAATCGTTACATATATACACTAACATTGTTCAAAGATGTTGGATCCTTGCCGGTTACGAATGGCATCTCAGTCGGTGGATGCCATATTGGATTTAAAAACTGCCTTGAAAACATATTTTACGAAGACCTCATAGGGTAAACAATCACGGACGATCAATCATCATCACGCTGGCCGGGTCTTATTCACTCGATATTTAATTGGTGAAACAAGACTACAATTACAACTTTAGGCGCACCATTCAAAAGATTGAAGTTTCTTCAACATAATGTGATATATGAAAGCCCCATACGAACTAAAATAAGGATGTGACACTTAGTAAAATGGCAATTTGTCGAAAATTGCATTTTTCCGAACTATACAAACCTGAGGGCCTTTAACAATAGGAAGGTAACTAGCGGCAGCTGAAACGGTCGTAAGCTTCGAACAAGGGAGTTCGGTAGTTAACTGCTTGTCTGACAGTGCGCGCGCCGCGCAACTGGGAGGTGAAGAATCACTTTTGCTTTAGGCCCAGGAAAAACGCAGAGTGAGGGGTGGCATGAGGTGGGACTATGTAAAGGACCTCAGGTTTGTATAGTTAGGAAAAATGCAATTTTCGACAAATTGCCATTTGTTCCGATACGTAATACAAACCTTTCGGTCCTTTAACAATAGGAAGACTCACTTCTTGGTGGGAGGAATCTGAGTCTTAAGAACAGACTGGTGTTCGCCCAACCTTGGATTCCCTCCCTGGTCGTAAGAGCAGAGGGAGGGATCCTAGCCTCTGCTCAATTGATCAGGGTATGTACCGCAGGATCAATGGTCAGACCTCTGGACCCAAGTAATAAGAGGGAGGCAAGTGTACCTCTTAAAACTAGCAAGCAAGAACTTGTTCCTATTGCAAGAGGCAATATGAAGTCATGGGTTGTCTCTTGTTGGCTTCCACTCACCCCCCCCTTGTTGGGGGAAGTGGTGGATAATTGCTCCTATCCCTACTGAAAGGGATAGGACGGGGCTCGGTCGAGTAGCTTACCTGCATAGCCTCCTGATCCAGCGTAGTGACGACCGCGTCCCTCTGCCCACAGGTAGAGGGAGAGAAAAAGATGGGGAAGAGAAGGCCAGTCACATTCTCATTCACCTACCCCTTCATGCAGTCACACAAGGATGCGATGCTGTTCTGTCCGCTTGGGTGCTGGGTAAGCTACACAACGTGTTGAGCAGCCACCACGGGTCCTAAGAAACAAGTGTCCAAGGACCTGTGGGCTATATCCTGAAGGTAGAAGGAGGTGCATGTGGTCTGGTTGGACCAGAGCCCTGCCTTCAGTACCTGCGCCACAGAGAAGTTCTTGCGGAACGCGAGGGAAGGACCAATATCTCTGACTTCGTGGGCTCTCAGACGAAGGGTACGGATGTCGTCGCTACCATCAGCTTCGTACGCCCTCCTGATCACCTCACACAGCCAGAAAGAAAGTGTGTTCCTGTATACTTCTTTCTTGGTCATCCCAGTGCTAACAAGAGGCGTCAACACTCAGACCTGAGGTGTCGAGTTCTCTTCAGATAGCGCCGTCACAGGACAAGCAGCATCTCCTTCGCATCGAAGGCGGTGAAGTCCATTAGGGAGGGGATTGTGAAGGACTCAAACCGATCGGCAGGGACCGAAGGATTCTGAGTCTTCGCTACGAAGTTCGGTACGAAATCGAGCATCACAGCTCCCCATCCCCTGGATGCTTGAATTCGCAGGAAAAGCCATACAGTTCCTTCAGAGGAAAAGAAGGGAATAGTCGCTATGACTCGACATAATCTTCAGTGATGTCCAGTACCCATACTGGTCTATCCGTCTGCAGCGAAGTGTCTCGCATTCTCGTATCCCATTGCAGCGAAGTCTCTCGCGGTCTCGTATCCCCTTGCGGCGAAGTCTCCCCGTCTCCGTAGTGGATAGACACCGACACTCCATGGTGGGTGTCGATGGTATGGGTACTGCTTTGACAGCTGCCGACTGACTGCGTTCGGTTGTGTGAGGCAAGCTGTCCAAGCATCCGAGCAAGTCACGTGACCTTAGCCTTTAAAGGGGTATGCCGAGAGACCATACAAATCGTCTATTTGTTTGCCACCGATACTGGACGGCGAGGTGATGATTCTCTCAAGGCATGTGCCCAACAGGTGAAAGTCAATTGCCTTCTAGAGACCAAGGTCCCTGATGGCAAGAGAGAATTCTCATAGTAGTTGAATCTCAGCTAAGGAGAAACAACACTATGTGCCGTTGAAGACGAAGGTGGAGGGTGAATGCAACCTACATCTTCACAGCCGAATCGAGAGAAGTAATTCTCAAGATTCTGAACCTGCGCTTACAAAGGACTGAAAACGCTAAACCGCTATTTCATTGCTGTTCGGTGAGAAGTCGTAGTTGCAATGAAAGCGGGGCGCTTTTCAGTAATGAAAACAGGGATGTACTGCCCGAAGAACCGCTCTTCTTCTTCAGGTTATCCAGGGAGGACAAAATACTTGGAAGTAGAGCTGGCAGGGCGGGGAACAGGCGATGTCTTCCGTTATACATCTGTAATTCGGGGTGAACAATAAACAATTGCACACCTACGAATATGAGATATTTGAGAAGACAAACTCTGATGTCTGAAGAAATCATTCCGCATTATCGCAGAGGTGCGATGCAGTGGGAGACTAGGCTACAGACTTCTGTTACCGTGCAGTAAACAGAAAGATGATAGAGTCTATTGAGATATCTCTGTCTGAAAATTCTCGCAATGTCCAAGGCGATGTGTCCAAGGCGATGCAGTAGAGTCTGTGATTGTCGGGCAGAGATACGGTTCGGTAGTCAATCATTGTAGAGGAGAGACATAAACCGACCTGCATCTTGGAGAGCCAGCTAGTACTGGAATACACCGTCAGCTCTCGCTCACTCGTCATCCTGAGGTGCCAGGTAATCCATTCCAAGGAGGAATGCGTTCGGCTAGAACCATCGAGCGTAAAAAAAAAAAATACGCTCGAGCAATTGTATTAAAACGAAACGCATTTCGGTGAATACAAAAGCTGAGGTGGTGTTGTTGTAACAATACCATAAGTATCTCAAAATCGAAACTGGTAACTCCTGGGAGGTTGCAGGCAGTCCCGAGTTACAGTTCAATTAAGATACTATTCATCTCGGTCACAATCCGTAGAGTTAACTACGGTATGTGCCTACACCCCAGACAATTCAACTGATTAACAGAATCATGTTGCGAGGGCAATATACGTAGTATATTTGTAGGTTCCTGTACAAAGACCTCCATCCTAAATTCTTTTCCATTCGAGGAATGAGAATAAGGATTGGAAGCAGACACCCTTCATTCTCTAATTAAGAGAGTGAAGGAGAAGTCTTCCCCGAAGGAAAGCTTCAATGGTGATAACAGAATACCGAAGACGATAGTTCAAGCAAA
Organism: Macrobrachium nipponense; assembly: GCF_015104395.2. NCBI lineage: Eukaryota > Metazoa > Arthropoda > Malacostraca > Decapoda > Palaemonidae > Macrobrachium > Macrobrachium nipponense. The sequence goes on along the minus strand of NC_087206.1, from coordinate 100,029,286 downwards.
ACTGGATGTTCCCATCCGTTCTTCTCTATCCCAGGGTTGGCCGCCTACTGTGAGATATTCTTCCTTCAGCAGCAGTGCTCCTTCCAAATGCTAGAAATTCCAGGAATTCGAGCATTCGGCGAGATTCCCGATTATCGTAGTAACAATTATCTGGGATTCTCGTCTAGCCCACTCTGGACCGTGGTTTCGCCCAAGTGTTTGCAGATCGTAAAAAACCAGAACACTCTGAGAGTGCTAGAAATTCCGAAGAATTCTAAGCGCTCGGCAAAACCCCCACCGAATTGGTGGTCCTCCCGATTCCTGTAGAAATCAAGGATGGGGCAGGATCCTTCCTCAACGACGGGGACTTTTACGTCCGGTACGACCCGAAGGTCACCCCCAGGAACGCAGTCCCCAACGTGGAATCTTACAGAGAACCCTCTGCAGGATCCCTATCCTTTCCCTCGTAGCCGTAGGAAGAGAGGGAATGGGGAAGGAATTGGATACTCGCTCGCCTTCCCAGCGGAACTAGCAGTTGGAGAAGCGAGTACGAGCAGCCATCACCTTGCGGCGATGGCCGCTCAGTCTGGGAAAACGTTATCATCAGGAGAAAACGTTTTCCCGAAGAGGGTTACAAACTCGTACTGTAGGTTAAGCGTCTGCCGCCACCGTAAACGTCGTCTGGGTGGGGTTGAGCGAGCACCTGACAGGAGAGAGCCGATACCGTCCTCCGACGCGTCCCAGTCCTCGTCGAGGCCAAAACCTCTCAAGAGGACCGAAGGGGGAGCGCGCCCTGTTCTCTTGAATGCGTGGTCCAACGGGTCATCACGTGAACAGCGGTGATGGTCCCTCCAAGAGTCTGGGAAGCGTCATTCGTCCTTGCCAGCCCCCCCACCCTCACGGTCACTCCTGTTTGCCTCGTTCCTCCCAGTGTAGCCTAAGGAGGTTGAAGGGACAGGTGAGGGAGACCTGATGCTTCTACCCTGCCTACTAGCGTGCTAGTAGGCTGGGAGGACTGCAGGCGATCGTTGAGCTGCAGGTCTGGACCAGCGGCTTCTTGTGGAGAAAAGCTGGACCAAGGAACGGAGCGTCGGTCTTTTTATGTCAGGGGAGCTGTTATGAGAGCTCCTTCTCTGCCTACCAGCAGAACCGGTAGGCTGGGAGGACTGTGGCGATCATCAACCACGGTGAAGGTCGAGTTGCTGGTCTGGACCAGCGGTTTTCCTGCCTTCAGGAGATCACTGGCGATCGAGCTGCAGGCCTGGTCATGCGGGTCTCCTGGGGAGAGCGGCTAGACCGAGAGCAGCGGCGACAGTCCTGACGGCGATCCTTCCCAGAGGTTGTTGTGCTCAAGAATCAGCGCAATGACCTCAGCAAAATTCCTCTGGATCTCAGGAGTGACCGCATCTTAAGGAGTAAGACCGTCAAGCCCCTACAGCGAGACCCTCCTCCTTCAGAAGGAGGAACAGCGGCAGACCCCTCCCGGTCTCCTCCCGCCACTTGCGCATACAACCTGGTCGATCCGAGGACCGTGCCTGGCACGTAGGGCGTCGTGGCGGGATCGCCCCTCACGATCACTCCTTGTTGCCTCGCCCTTCCCGGTGTAACCCGAGGAAGTTGAAGGAACAGGAGAGGAAGACCTGACGCTCCCCCCTTGCTCACCAGTAGAATCGGTGTGCTTGGGGGGATGCAGGCGATCGCCAACCCGCGGTGGCGATTGAGCTGCAGGCCTGGTCGCGACGCTCCCCTGGGCCGAGCGGCTGGACCGAGAACAGCGGCTCCAGTCCCGTGCATCAGAAGAGCTGTTGCTGGTCCCCTTATCCGTCCGATCCCGGTGGGAGCGGCGGTCAGGGGACCTACAAAGACCACTGTCGCGGTATGACCGGTGCCTGTTCTCACGGCGCGTCAAACCGCTGGAACCAGCCGAGGCTGGTTTCTGCGATCGAGGGGACCTCTTACCAGCCTCAGCACGGCAACCCTGGTAACCAGCTGGACGCTACGAGAGCGATCGCTGGCCTGGAGAGGCTCTCACCAGCCTTCTGCTCCGTGCCTTGGTCCTGGCGCCGAGCGAACTCGGACGCCTGAGCCTTGGCTGCACGGTCGCCCTCAGGAGACCGAGCCGGAACCTGGTGTAGCGGCAGTGCCCCTAGCACCAGGCGAGGAAGTACCGGTGTTAGCCGGTACCCCTCTAGTCCCCGTCTTCTTCCTTGTGGAAGGAGAGACGGGCCCCCTCCTGAAGGAGCAAGAGGACCAGCGAAAGAAACCCCCGTCCCACCGAAGTGAGACAGGCCCTTAGAAGTTCCCGAGGGAGCCTTCTTAGGGGGGGAGGAGGCAGCCTTCTTCTTCCTCGGCTTTGGAAGCCTTGGAAGTCGAAGGGGAAGAGGCAAAAGCAGGCGATGAAGAAGACGATGACATCATCATCTTCTTCTTCGTCAGCTCCCTCAGGACAGACGTCAGGTCCTCCATCCAGGATGGAGCCGGGGCTGCTGTTGCCGAAGCAAAAGGGCCCGGCTGCACCTGTCCGGAAGGACCAGCGACTGGGGCAGCAACACCAAGGGCTGGGAAGACGTCGGCAGGTGCAGGAACAGCAGGAGCGATAGGTACGGCAGGTACGGTAGGCGGTCAGTTACAGCAAGAGACGGGGCAGCAGCCAGCGACATCCTGGGTACCGGCGGCAGGTCCAGGGGCGAGCTCTTCGGGCATCGGAAGTCGGGGGATGGCAGCACGAAGAACCCGGAAGGGGGAGGCACGCCTCTCCTCGGCACGGCAGCAATCGGGCCCGGTAGAGCGGCCGTCGGAGTCACTGACATCACGTGCAGGGAGACCAGGTGAGGAGGGGCGGCGTACCCTGGAGTCGAGATATGGTGGTAGTGGTGGACACCGCTCCATGGGTGACCAGCACAGCACCCTCCAGATGCTGAAGCAGCCCCTGGACGCTCAGCATGCCCTGGAGCCCCAGCGACACCCGCACCTGGGCGAGGTCGTCGCCCGCAGCAGGAGCACCTGAGGAGGCAACAGTCGGGTGATTAGGAGGGGTTCCCCCTCGCGCAGGGGGAGGGGGGGGGAGCCTGCCCCACCCCAAGCGAACGGAAGACCCCGAATACAAATACACGTCGGGGCACCTCGCGCCCTCCTCTATGCTCGACAGATCAGACGAAGAGAAGGACCGAGAAACACCCCCCGAAGGGGAAGGCGCCATACGCGGGAGCTGAGCCGGGGATAGGAAAGAAGAGGAAGTGTCCGAAACCAAAGGAGTCGCTGGAGAGCTTTTTGACGACTCCTTGGCAGGTCTACGCTTCCTCCTACCCTCGTACAGCACCCTCTGCACCTCCGACCAATTAACACAAAAATACATGGCTCGGTTCGAGGGCATTCACGCCCCCGCACAAAGGACATGAGGATCTATCTCGGGGAAAGAGCGAAAGACCCCACAATTACGGCCCTCCACACCAGGGCAAACTCCGCGGCTGATGGGGGAGGCGCGGGGATAGCTCCATTGCACAAGAATCCATAACCAATATAATAAAAAGTAATAAAGAAAGTCAAGTACTTACAATACACTTTCACTACACTGACAAACCAAGTTGAGAAACAACACACAACCAAAGCATACGATGATGAAGCGGGCAGAGAGCGATGACGAACACGTCCTCCACCAACGTAGCCGAAAGCAAAAGTGGTTCTTCACCTCCCAGTCGCGCGACACACGCACTGTCGGACAAGCAGTTAACTACCGAACTCCCTTGTTCAAAGCTTACGACCGTTCCAGCTGCCGCTAGTTACCTTCCTATTGTTAAAGGACCGAAAGGTTTGTATTACGTATCGGAACAAATATGTTTTCAAGGCAGTTTTGAAATCCAATATGGTGGCTATCGTCAGGCTGGCCAGTCTAACCACGGACAATCCACCATCTTTCCCAGCCTTCCCAGCACTCATTTGAACAATGTTAGCATATATATGTAACGTTTATTGATCTTACTCAAGATTGTAGTTGCAATCAGCACAATAAAAATTTTGTTGCCTATATTAGTGAAAAGTATGAAACTTGTTATTCCCACGGTCATAGTTTGAACTAATTCATTTTTACCTTGTAATCGGTGGTTTTATCCTTACTGCCATCACAACTGGAACTCCACAGTGCTTACTTGATTGTAATTATACACATTATTGGTCTAAATACACTCCAAATTGCACTTGAACCACTTTGCGCTCACTTCACAAACACAGTTACGAGCAGCAGACGACGACACTGTTTAAGAGGTGCAAAGCTTTATTCCCTTAATTCTTTACTTTACTCATTATTTAGTTTAACTTTACTTTATTACTTCAAAATGTTTATTTAATTCATGTCTATTATCCCTTTTGTGCAATCAAATTACCCCAAAAAATTACAGATACTTCTAAAGTAGATATATACAATCCAATGTTTCTAACCTTGTCGTACATCTGGCTGCCAAAAACCATAGAGGAACAGACTACGGATAATAATGTTTTTTTTTTTCTAGCACTTTTCATTGATTTAAGTCTATATTAGTATTTTTATTTTCTTTAATAACTGTATGCCAGAAATAAATGTAACCTTTAATGTTTGCATGCTAAGAATGGCAAAATCATCGTTGCCACATTAGTGGAACTTCACACATACGCCGATGCATTATTATAAACTGTTTCCATGAATTCTAGTTGTCATAGTAATGCAATAATGATAAAATTACTTTAATATTTATGTATATAGTGGGGCCTCGCTTAGTAGCGGATCAGCAATCACGGGTTTTTCCTCGGACCACTTCTCAATCTATATCACTGGTATGAATCGCAGCATCGAGGGCTTGTCCGTTGTAGGCTAAGCCTCGTCCGGTTCCGATAACCAGCAAATGCATGAACAGATTCACATTATGATATTAACTGACAATAAAGGTAATAAAACCATTCTCTCCTTATATATTATTGGCATATCTTCATAATATTATAGCCTATTCATGGAATAATTCCACATCATTGACATCAACTTGTAGTTGAACGGCCAGCAGAAATGTAAACATTGAGTTACACTTAACAGCACCTTTGTCATTCTTAACCTTTTAGAAATGTTAATAGTAGTAGTGTAATTACAGTAGTAATAACATTTAGGAAAACATTAATTATCAATTCGAACTTCATTATTGTTTTGGTATAACACAATCAACTTCTCTGAACACTGCAGTCATACAAACGATAATTGTCATATATTATCGTGCTGTTTTTTACGATCGGCGACAAAGCGTAAACGTAATCAAACCATTTTTACCTTATATATTATTGTCATATATTCACAATAAAACGCATACCTTATATATTATTGGCATATCTTCATAATAAAAAGCCTCTTCAAGGAATAATTCCTTGGGGAATGCATTTTTCAAAAGACAAAAATACACTTTACATGTTTACAGCATGCAATGATTACTTTACTTTGATGTGATTACATTAATATTACGGTATGGTACTCTAAGCAGTAAAGTAACTATTTTTCTATCATAAATGTATATTCATTCACGAAAAAAATACGTATGACAACCGTGACGTCACCAAACCTAGTCTCGTTGGTACATACTATTTTTACACAATGTGAGTGGTTACACCGTTCTACAAACTACCGATGTATTTTTACGTAAGTATCCTCTAAATTCTGTCATAAATAACTTTACTTACTTTTTTTGTGGAGCCAAAATACTACGTATATCCCCGGAAAATTAACGAAATCTCGAATTTTATCATAGAGCAAGATTCATGACTAAATGCATTTTTAGGATACAATCATTTACAAATTTTCAAATACCATGAATGTAAATAGCAAAATCTCTCTCTCTCTCTCTCTCTCTCTCTCTCTCTCTCTCTCTCTCTCTCTCTCTCTCTCTCTCTCTCTCTCTCATCACTTACAGAAAAAAACAATAATACTGATCTATTATTCTGTGATTTACGAAACTGCTTCAATACAACTTTTATAGTTGACTCAGTGATTTTCACATTATAACAGTATACAAAAGAATATCTTATTACTATCCATGTTTCATTTCTTATCACCATAAAAATATTTAAAATACAAATTTCATTTTGTTATTCTCCAGCTAAGCAGTAACAGTATTCTCGTCCTAAGCTGCTCTCTCAAGCTATTTAACAGTTACTCTCATCCCAAGCTGCTCGTTCTCTCTCTCTCTCTCTCTCTCTCTCTCTCTCTCTCTCTCTCTCTCTCTCTCTCTCTCTCTCTCTCTCTCTCAATGAAATATGAATTACTGCATCATATCATAAACTATTATGTACAGAGTTAAAAATACGGTAAATGTCCAGGAGAAGGCCGCACCCATTTTGCAAGTATTAACGACGAAAAACGGCAAAAAACGACCAGATTGGTGTTGCACATCACATAGAAACATGAGGAAATGAATAAAAAAAGAAACTAAGAGTTACTCTTACACACAAAATCTAAGCATAAACCTACTACTTCAATTATGGGGGATCCCAGTGGGAAGCGGGGTTTTTGGGTGGGGGGAGGAGGAGAAAAGTGATTTTTGGGGCACTACCAAACCTAATACAACCACCTAACCTTACCTAGGGCACTGTACCCCTACCTAGGCCTAGCGGGGGGGCGGAGACCCCCCTTAAGGCCACTACCTAACACATCCATCAAACCAAATCCAAAATGATGGTATTGCTGTATACATCGTTATACTACCACCATTATAATATACTCTATAAATTAACCCTTAAACGCCGAAGGGGTATATTAAAAATTGTCTTCCGTGTGCCGAGGCGGTCTCGGAGTGAGCGCGGAAGTGGAAAAAATATTTTTTTCAAAAAATCACAGCGCACTTAGTTTTCAAGATTAAGAGTTCATTTTTGGCTCCTTTTTTTGTCATTGGCTGAAGTTTAGTATGCAACCATCAGAAATGAAATCAATTATCATTATCATATATAAATAATGTGATATATGATAGCGTGAAAACAAAATTTCATATATAATTGTATTCAAATCGCGCTATGCGCAAAACGGTTAAAGGTAAAGAGTTAATTTTTTTAGTTGTAATGTACACTAAATTGCAATCATTTTGGTATATAACAGATTGTAAAACGATAAAAGCAACACAGAGAAAATATTATCACAAAAATGACAATTTGTCGAAAATTGCATTTTTCCTAACTATACAAACCTGAGGTCCCTTTAACAATAGGAAGGTAACTAGCGGCAGCTGGGACGGTCGTAAGCTTCGAACAGGGGAGAACGGTAGTTAACTGCTTGTTCGATCGTGCGCGCGCCGCGCGCCGAGAGGTGAAGAATCACTTTTGCTTTAGGCCCATGCAAAAAGTTGCAGAGTGAGGGTGGCATGAGGTGGGACTATATGTAAAGGACCTCAGTTTGTATAGTTAGAAAAATGCAATTTTCGACAAATTGTCCATTTGTTCCGATACGTAATACAAACCCTCGGTCCTTTAACAATAGGAAGACTCTTCTTGGTGGGAGGAATCTGAGTCCTTTTTGGTTGACAGACTGGTGTTCATCCAACCCTGGAGTGCCTCCCTGGTCGTAAGAGCAAGGGAGGGATCCAAACCTCTGTCCGATAGATCGGGGTGTGCACAGCAGGATCAATGGTCAGACCCTCTGGGGCCATGTACTAAGAGAGAGGCAAGCGTATCTCTTCGTACCAGCAAGCAAGAACTTGTTCCTGTTTGCAAGAGACAATCATAAAATGACAATTTGTCGAAAATTGCATTTTTCCTAACTATACAAACCTGAGGTCCTTTAACAATAGGAAGGTAACTAGCGGCAGCTGGGACGGTCGTAAGCTTCGAACAAGGGGAGAACGGTAGTTAACTGCTTGTCCGATCGTGCGCGCGCCCGCGCGCCCGAGAGGTGAAGAATCACTTTTGCTTTAGGCCCATGCAAAAAGTTGCAGAGTGAGGGGTTGGCATGAGGTGGGGACTATATGTAAAGGACCTCAGTTTGTATAGTTAGGAAAAATGCAATTTTCGACAAATTGTCATTTGTTCCGATACGTAATATAACCCTCGGTCCTTTAACAATAGGAAGACTCACTTCTTGGTGGGAGGAATCTGAGTCTTTTTGGTGAACAGACTGGTGTTCGTCCAACCCTGGAGTGCCTCCCTGGTCGTAAGAGCAAGGGAGGGATCCAAACCTCTGTCCGATTGATCGGGGTGTGCACCACAGGATCAATGGTCAGACCTCTGGGCCAAGTACTAAGAGAGACTCTGCAAGCGTATCTCTTCGTACCAGCAAGCAAGAACTTGTTCCTGTTTGCAAGAGACAATCATAAAATGATGGGTTGTCTCAAATTGGCATCCACTTCCTCCCCCTTGTTGGAGGAAGTGGTGGATATTTACTCCTATCCCTACTGAAAGGGATAGGATGGTGCTCTATTGAGTAGCTCACCTGAATCTCGTCCTTACCAGCAGGGTGACGACCGTGTCCCTCTACCCAGAGGTAGAGGGAAGAAAAGATGGGAAGAGGAGCCAGTCACACTCTCATTCCTCATCCATTCTTACGGTCACACCAGGACTCGATGCTGTTCAGCCTGCGAGGGTCTGGGTTAACTACACAACGTGTTGAGCAACCACCACGGTTCCCAAGGAAAAAGATCCAAGGAACTGTGGGCAATATCCTGAAGGTAGAAGGAGGTGCATGCGGTCCGGTTGGACCAGGCGCCTCCTTCATTACCTGCGCCACGGAGAAGTTCTTGCGGAACGCGAGAGAATGATGAAGAGGCGTCCACACTCATCTGGGTGTCGAGTTTCTTCAGACAGCTCCGTCGCGCCTTCACAGGACAAAGCAGCATAGCCTTCGTATCGGAGGCGGTGAAGTCCATTAGGGAGGGTATTGTGAAGGACTCGAACCAATCGTCAGTTACCGAAGGGTTCTGAGTCTTCGCTACGAAGATCGGTACGAAATCGAGCGTCACAAATCCCCATCCCTTTGTGCTTGACTTCTCAAGAGAAGTCATGCAGTTACCTAAGACGAAAAGAAGGGAATAGTCGTATGACCTATCCCTCTTCTCGACTTTGGTTATGTACAGTACTCATACTGACAAGCTATTAAGACGAAGTAATGATTGCTCTGGAACAACCGAACTAAGTCCACAGCATAGTTCGTAACTGACTCGGGCGCTCTGACAGCTGCCGACTGACTGGTTCGGAATCAGTAGAGGCAAGTTGTCCAAGCATCCGGGTAAGTCACGTGACCTTCGCCCTTAAAAGAGTTATGCTGAGAGACCAAACAAATAAAATATTTGTTAGTCACCGATGCCGGACGGCGCGGCGATGATTCTCTTAATGCATAAGCTCAAAAGGCGAAAGTCAATTGCCTTCAAAAGACCGAGGTCCCTGATGGCAAGAAAATCTCATAGACGTTGAATCTCAGCTTAAGGAGAAACAACACTATGTGACGTTGAAGACGAAGGTAGGCAATGAATGCAACCTACGTCTTCCAGCTGAATCGAGAGAAGGAATCTCAAGATTCTAAACCTGTGCTTACAAATGACTGAAAACGCTAACCGCCATTTCATTGCTGTCCGTTGTGCAATGAAAGCGGGGCGTTCTTCAGTAATGAAACACAGGGGAGAGCCGCTTGAAGAACTGCTTCTCATGGGCTGAACGTTTGGAAGTAGAGCTGGCAGGTGTGGGAGTAGGCGATGTCTTTCAATACATCTGCTAATCCGGGGTGAACAATGAACAATTGCACACCTCCGAATACAGGATATTTTGAGGACAAACTCAGATTCCGCAAAAATCATTCGCATTATCGAGATACGATGCAGCAAAGAGACTATTACAGAATTCTGTTACCGTGCGGTAAACAGAAAGATGAGAGTCGAATAGATATCTCTGTTTAAAATTCTCGCAATACCGAAGACGATGAATACTAGCGTCACAGCAGTAGATGGTCATTCATGTATGCGAGAATCCCCGTTAATCAGAGACTTAAGTCCGTTGATTGTTGGGCAGAGATACGGTTGGTATTCAATCAAAGCAGGTGAGAAAGACATAACCAACCGTCCATCTCAAAGCGCCAGCTGGTACTGAAAGCCTCGGGCAATTCAATACGCAGTAGCTGTCGCTGACTCGTCATCTGAGTTTGCCAAGTAATCCTTTCCACGAAGGAATGCGTTCGGCTAGAACTACCGAGCATAAAAAGATATGCTCGAGCAATTATATTTATGCGAAACGAATTTCGGTAAATATAAAAGCTTAAATGGTGTTGTTGTGACAACACCATAAGTATATAAAATTGAAACTGGAAACTCCTGGGAGGTTGCAGGCAACCCCGAGTTGCAGTTCAATTAGAATACTTTTCGTCTAAGTCGCAATCCGTAGAATAACCAGGATATGCGCCTACCCCTCGGACCATTCAACTGCTTAGCAGAATCATGTCGCGAGGTTAATAATACGTAGTATATTTGTAGGATTCTGAACAACGATCTCCATCCTAAATTCTTTCCTTCAAGAAAACAAAATAAGGATTGGAGATCGACCACCTTCGGTCTCTATCAAAGAGAGTGAAGAAGTCTTCCTCGAAGGAAAGCTTCAATGGTGAACAGAATACTAAGACGATAGTTCAAGCCAAACTGGATATTCCCGTCCGTTCTTCTCTATTCCAGGTTGGTCGCCTATTGTGAGATAGTCTTCTTTCAGCAGCAGTCTTCTTCCTAATGCTAGAAATTCAGGAATTCGAGCATAGGCGAGGTTCCCGATTATCGTGTAACATATCGGGGATTCTCGTCTCGCTCACTTTGGACCGTGGTCTCGCCTAAGTGTTTGGAGATCGTAAGAAACTCTAACACTCTGAATGCGCTAGAAATTCCGTAGAAATCTAAGCAGTCTGCGAAACCCCCACACCGAATTCGTCAAACGATATCGGCTGGTGGTCCTCTCGATTCCCGTAGAAATCGAGAATGGGGCAGGATCCCTCCTCAACGACCGGGGCTTACGTCAGGTAGGACCCGAAGGTCCCCCCGGTAGCGCAGTCCCCAGCGTGGAATCCTACAGAGAAATCTCTGTAGGATCCCTCCCCTTTCCCTCGTAGCCGTAAGGAGAGAGGGAATGGGGGAGGAATTGGATACTAGCTCGCCTTCCCAGTGGAACTAGCAGTTGGAGAAGAGTAGGAGCAGCCATCGCCTTGCGGCGATGGCCTCTCAGAGTCTGGGAAAACGTATCGGTCAGGAGAAAACGTTTTACCCGAGGAGGGTTACGAACTCTCACTGTAGGTAAGGGTCTGCCGCCACTGTGAACGTCGTCTGGGTGGGCTCATCGACACCTGACAGGAGAGAGCCGATACCGTCCTCCGACTCATTCCAGTCCTCGTCGAGGTCGAAACCTCTCAGGAGGACCGAAGGAGTATTTAAATACGGTGTCCGAAGACACGTAGAAACGCTGCTGTCGCAGTAGAGGAGGTGGAAGTAGCTTGATCGACCGGCCAAAACTGAGAGAGCCTTCTTGTCCGGAGACGAGAGACTCTGGTTCAAGACAGAATCGGCAAGCTCCGATCGCGGCAAACCCACCGTCGGTTTGGGTTCCCTCTCGGGCCCCAAAACGACTCGAGCAGAGACATGGGCTCTGCTGGTGGGAGCGGCGATCCTTCCCCCAGGTCGTTGTGCTGACGAATCAGTGCAATAACCTGGCAAAGCAAAGTTACTCTGAATCTCGGAAGTTACAGCGTCTTGAGGAGTAGGACCATCCAGTCCTCCAACAAGAGCAGCTCCCAAGACCCTCCTCCTTCAGAAGAAGGCCCAGCAAACAGATCCCTGACGGTTTGCCCTCCAATCACTTGCCCGCGTACGTCCTGGCGTGGTCCGCAGACCATACCTGGCACGTTGCGGTGGCGTCGGTGAACGGGATCCGTGAGCGGCGCATCTCTCACGATCACTCCTATATACCTCGCTCTTCCTGGCGTATGCCGAGGAAGTTGAAGGTATCGGAGAGACAGAATAGACGCTACCCACCTCCCCCCTCCCCCCCCCTGACGCTCGCCGTCTTAATCCAATCACTTGCGCGTACGTCCTGGTTGGTCCTAAGACCATACGTGGCCAGTCTGTCGGCGCGTGACGGGATCGTGAGCGGCGCACCTCTCACGATCACTCCTAGCTACCTCGCTCTTCCCGGTGTAGCCCGAGGAAGTTGAAGGTAGTGGAGAGACAGACCTGACGCTCCCCCCCCCGCTCGCTGGCAGGACCAGCGTACGTGGGGGGCTGCAGCCGATCACCAACCCGCGGTGGGGATCGATCTGCAGGCCTGGCCGTGCCGCTCACCTGTGGCGACTGGAGCACGTCGACCCCGGTCCTGTGCGTCAGACGAGCTGCTGCTGGTCATCGTATCCCGCCCGGCCCTGTGGGAGCGGCGGTCAGGTGACCCTGCAGAGCTCACTTTCGCGTGAGACCGTGGTAGCGTCCTCGCGGCACGTCAAACCGCTGGTACCAGCCGAGGCTGGTACCGTCGGTCGAGGGGACCTGGGGGACCTCTTCCCAGCCTCAACCCGTGGCCGGTCAGAGACCGTCACGTCCACCCGAGGTACCGGCTGGTCGCTGCGAGAGCGGCCGCTGGCCTGGCGAGAGTCACCTGAGCGGCTCTCGACAGTCTTCTGCTCCGTGCCTCGGTCATGACGCTGAGCGAACTCAGGCGTCTTAACTTTGGCTGCACGGTCACCCGAAGGAGACCGTACACTCGGAACTTCTCGCGGACGAGAAACCGAGCCGGTACCTGGCTTAGCAGCAGAGCTGCCAAGACCAGGCGAGGGTGTACCAGCGGTAGCCAGCATACCCTTGGTCCCCGTCTTCTTCTTCTTCTCAGAAGGGGAGACGGGACGGGGGGGTCCCGAAGGAACAGGAGGACCAGCAGAAGAACCCCCCCGTCACACCGGAGTGTGACGAGCCCTTCGAAGTTCCCGAAGGAGTCTTCTTAGGGGGAAAACCCAGTTACCATCTGGTCGCTGCGAGAGCGGCCGCGTGGCCTGGCGAGAGTCACCTGAGCGGTTTCTCGCCAGCCTTCTGCTCCGTGCCGTGGTCTTGGCGCCGAGCGAACTCTGGCGCCGAAACTTTGGCTGCACGGTCTCCCGAGGGAGAGCGTACACTCGGGATCTCCCGCGAACGAGAGACCGAGCCGGAACCTGGCGTAGCGGCATCGCCGCTAGCACCAGGCGAGGAAGTACCAGAGCTAACCGATACTCTCTGGTCCCCGTCTATCTCTTCCTTACGGAAGGGGAGACGGGCGGGCGCTCCGAAGGAGCAGGAGGACCAGCAGAAGACCCCCCGTCCCACCTCGGTGGGACGGGCCCTTGGAAGTTACGAAGGAGACTTCTTAGGGGGGAGAGGCAGCCTTCTTCTTCTTCGGCTTATGGGCCTTAGAAGTCGAAGGGGAAGAGGCAGCAGCAGACGAAGACGAAGATGACACCTTCCTCTTCTTCGTCAGCTCACGCAGGACAGTCGTCAGGTCTCCATCCAGGCCGGAGTCGGGACTATTGCCGAAGCAACACGGCCCGACTGCACCTGTCCGGAAGGACCTGGGACTGGGAAGACACACCATGGGCAGGACCAGCATGGACAGGCGCAGGAAACCAGGAGCGACAGGAACAGCAACCAGCTCAGGAGCGGCAGGAACAGCGGCAGCGGTAAACACAGAAGGGACAGCCAAGCCAGTAGCGGGAACCACATCAGCGACAGGTACGGCAAGGCCCAGCCATCGCCTCGTAGAATCATCGGCAGCCAGCGGGAACCTGGTACTGGCGGCTGGTCCAGGGGCGAGCTGCTGGAACAGCGGAAGTCTGGGGCAGGCAACACGAAGAAAACACAGGCGGCGGCGGCATACCCTCCTCGGTACGGCGGCGACCGGCCCTAGAAGCGGCAGACGGCGTCACGACACAGCATGGGGAGTGTAGACCAGCGGGGGGAAGCAGCATAAGCGGCCGTGAAGGTTGTAGTGGAGACCACTCCAAGGTCACCGCCCCAGACCTCGCTAGGACACTGCAGCAGATCGTGGATGCTAGGCACGCCCTGCAGCCGCAGTGGTCCATACCTGTCCAAGGTCGTCTCCCACGGATGTAGCACCTGCGGTAGCACAGACAGATTAGTAAGAGGGGTTCCCTCACGCACGGGGGGGGAGACATGCCCCACCCCGAACGGAAGGAAGACCCCAAATACAAAATACAACGAAGAAGCTGAGCGGGGGGGGCAGGAAGGAAGACGAAGAATCGGATACCAAGGGAGTCGCGGGAGAGCTTTCCGACGACTTCCTGGCAGACCTTCGCTTCCCCTACCCGCCCACAGCAGTGAAAAGTAATATGAAAATGAAACAGAATACTGCCCTTGCGATTCACTTCATAGAACTTAAAGGGAAAAGATCAAATCCTGGGTAAGAACGGAAACGACTTGATCCAAAATAATATGATGCTATCATAAAATATATATGAAAATGAAACAGAATACTGCACTTGCGATTTCACTTTCACAGAAAATAATCGTAAGGATCAATTCCCGGGTAAGAGCGGAAATTGATCCAAATAAATTATGCAAATAAATAAATGAAAATGAAAAGAATACTGCATTGCGAATCCACTTTGCATTGCATTTTATCATACAAAATAAAAGGTTCGTGCCGAGCGCAATCACGCTCTCGGTAACGAACGCACAGGGCAAAAATATAATGAAAAAGTACTTACATTTTTCAATTACACACTTTCGCCCAAATACATGACTCGGCGCGAGCGTCGGCACCGAGACATAATTCAAGGGTTCAATTCATGAAAAGAGAGGAAATCGCCGCATCTACGGCGATAGCTCCATGTTGGTTCATAATTAAGTAATGAAAATGAAAACAGAGTACTTACAGTTTCATTTTCAAGTCAAACAAACCATTAGTAGAAAACACAATATAAACAAAGCATACGACGATGAAGCGGGCAGAGAGCGATGACGAACACGTCCTTCACACCCGCGGCCGAAAGCAAAAGTGATTCTTCACCTCTCGGGCGCGCGGGCGGCGCGCACGATCGGACAAGCAGTTAACTACCGTACTCCCTTGTTCGAAGCTTACGACCGTCCCAGCTGCCGCTAGTTACCTTCCTATTGTTAAAGGACCGAGGGTTTGTATTACGTATCGGAACAAATGATGGGTTTGTCTCAAATTGGCATCCACTTCCTTCCCCTTGTTGGAGGAAGTGGTGGATATTTACTCCTATCCCTACTGAAAGGGATAGGATGGTGCTCTATTGAGTAGCTCACCTGCATCTCGTCCTTACCCAGCATGGTGACGACCGTGTCCCTCTACCCAGAGGTAGAGGGAAGAAAAAGATGGGAAGAGGAGCCGTCACACTTCTCATTCCTCATCCATTCTTACGGTCACACCAGGACTCGATGCTGTTCAGCCTGCGAGGGTCTGGGTTAACTACACAACGTGTTGAGCAACCACCACGGTTCCCAAGGAAAAAGATCCAAGGAACTGTGGGCAATATCCCGAAGGTAGAAGGAGGTGCATGCGGTCCGGTTGGACCAGGCGCCTGCCTTCATTACCTGCGCCACGGAGAAGTTCTTGCGGAACGCGAGAGAATGATGAAGAGGCGTCCACACTCATTTCCTGGGTGTCGAGTTCTTCAGACAGCTCCGTCGCGCCTTCACAGGACAAAGCAGCATAGCCTTCGTATCGGAGGCGGTGAAGTCCATTAGGGAGGGTATTGTGAAGGACTCGAACCAATCGTCAGTTACCGAAGGGTTCTGAGTCTTCGCTACGAAGATCGGTACGAAATCGAGCGTCACAAATCCCCATCCCTTTGTGCTTGACTTCTCAAGAGAAGTCATGCAGTTACCTAAGACGAAAAGAAGGGAATAGTCGTATGACCTATCCCTCTTCTCGACTTTGGTTATGTACAGCACTCATACTGACAAGCTATTAAGACGAAGTAATGATTGCTCTGGAACAACCGAACTAAGTCCACAGCATAGTTCGTAACTGACTCGGGCGCTCTGACAGCTGCCGACTGACTGGTTCGGAATCAGTAGAGGCAAGTTGTCCCAAGCATCCGGGTAAGTCACGTGACCTTCGCCCTTTAAAGAGTTATGCTGAGAGACCAAACAAATAAAATATTTGTTAGTCACCCGATGCCGGACGGCGCGGCGATGATTCTCTTAATGCATAAGCTCAAAAGGCGAAAGTCAATTGCCTTCAAAAGACCGAGGTCCCTGATGGCAAGAAAATCTCATAGACGTTGAATCTCAGCTTAAAGAGAAACAACACTATGTGACGTTGAAGACGAAGGTAGGCAATGAATGCAACCTACGTCTTCCAGCTGAATCGAGAGAAGGAATCTCAAGATTCTAAACCTGTGCTTACAAATGACTGAAAACGCTAACCGCCATTTCATTGCTGTCCGGTGTGCAGTGAAAGCGGGCGTTCTTCAGTAATGAAACACAGGGGAGAGCCGCCTGAAGAACTGCTTCTCATGGGCTGAACGTTTGGGAGTAGAGCTGGCAGGTGTGGGAGTAGGCGATGTCTTTCAATACATCTGCTAATCCGGGGTGAACAATGAACAATTGCACACCTCCGAATACAAGATATTTTGAGGACAAACTCAGATTCCGCAAAAATCATTCGCATTATCGAGATACGATGCAGCAAGAGACTATTACAGAATTCTGTTACCGTGCGGTAAACAGAAAGATGAGAGTCGAATAGATATCTCTGTTTAAAATTCTCGCAATACCGAAGACGATGAATACTAGCGTCACAGCAGTAGATGGTCATTCATGTATGCGAGAATCCCCGTTAATCAGAGACTTAAGTCCGTGATTGTTGGGCAGAGATACGGTTGGTATTCAATCAAAGCAGGTGAGAAAGACATAACCAACCGTCCATTTCAAAGCGCCAGCTGGTACTGAAATGCCTCGGGCAATTCAATACGCAGTAGCTGTCGCTGACTCGTCATCCTGAGTTGCCAAGTAATCCTTTCCACGAAGGAATGCGTTCGGCTAGAACCACCGAGCATAAAAAGATATGCTCGAGCAATTATATTTATGCGAAAACGAATTTCGGTAAATATAAAAGCTTAAATGGTGTTGTTGTGACAACACCATAAGTATATAAAATTGAAACTGGAAACTCCTGGGAGGTTGCAGGCAACCCGAGTTGCAGTTCAATTAGAATACTTTTCGTCTAAGTCGCAATCCGTAGAATAACAGGATATGCGCCTACCCCTCGGACCATTCAACTGCTTAGCAGAATCATGTCGCGAGGTTAATATACGTAGTATATTTGTAGGATTCTGAACAACGATCTCCATCCTAAATTCTTTCCTTCAAGAAAACAAAATAAGGATTGGAGATCGACCACCTTCGGTCTCTATCAAAGAGAGTGAAGAAGTCTTCCTCGAAGGAAAGCTTCAATGGTGAACAGAATACTAAGACGATAGTTCAAGCCAAACTGGATATTCCCGTCCGTTCTTCTCTATTCCAGGTTGGTCGCCTATTGTGAGATAGTCTTCTTTCAGCAGCAGTCTTCTTCCTAATGCTAGAAATTCCAGGAATTCGAGCATAGGCGAGGTTCCCGATTATCGTGTAACATATCGGGGATTCTCGTCTCGCTCACTTTGGACCGTGGTCTCGCCTAAGTGTTTGGAGATCGTAAGAAACTCTAACACTCTGAATGCGCATAGAAATTCCGTTAGAAATGTTCTGAAGCAGTCTGCGAAACCCCACCGAATTCGTCAAACGATATCGGCTGGTGGTCCTCTCGATTCCCGTAGAAATCGAGAATGGGGCAGGATCCCTCCTCAACGACCGGGGCTTACGTCAGGTAGGGAACCAGAAAGGCCCACCCCCTGGTAGCGCAGTCCCCAACGTGGAATCCTACAGAGAAATCTCTGTAGGATCCCTCCCCTTTCCCTCGTAGCCGTAAGGAGAGAGGGAATGGGGGAGGAATTGGATACTCGCTCGCCTTCCCAGTGGAACTAGCAGTTGGAGAAGAGTAGGAGCAAGGAGCAGCCATCGCCTTGCGGCGATGGCCTCTCAGAGTCTGGGAAAACGTATCGTCAGGAGAAAACGTTTTCCCGAGGAGGGTTACGAACTCTCACTGTAGGTAAGGGTCTGCCGCCACTGTGAACGTCGTCTGGGTGGGGCTCATCGACACCTGACAGGAGAGAGCCGATACCGTCCTCCGACTCATTCCAGTCCTCGTCGAGGTCGAAACCTCTCAGGAGGACCGAAGGAGTATTTAAATACGGTGTCCGAAGACACGTAGAAACGCCGCTGTTGCAGTAGAGGAGGTGGAAGTAGCTTGATCGACCGGTCAGAACTGAGAGAGCCTTCTTGTCCGGAGACGAGAGAGACTGGTTCAAGACAGAATCGGCAAGCTCCGATCGCGGCAGACCCACCGTCGGTTTGGGTTCCCTCTCGGGCCCCAAAACGACTCGAGCAGAGACATGGGCTCTGCTGGTGGGAGCGGCGATCCTTCCCCCAGGTCGTTGTGCTGACGAATCAGTGCAATAACCTGGGCAAAGTTACTCTGAATCTCGGAAGTTACAGCGTCTTGAGGAGTAGGACCATCCAGTCCCTCCAACAAGAGCAGCTCCCAAGACCCTCCTCCTTCAGAAGAAGGACCAGCAACAGATCCCTGACGGTTGCCTCCAATCACTTGCGCGTACGTCCTGGCTGGTCCTAAGACCATACCTGGCACGTGCGGCGTCGTGACGGGATCGTGAGCGGCGCATCTCTCACGATCACTCCTATATACCTCGCTCTTCCTGGCGTATGCCGAGGAAGTTGAAGGTATCGGAGAGACAGAACTGACGCTACCCCCTCCCCCCCCTGACGGTCGCCTCCAATCACTTGCGCGTACGTCCTGGTTGGTCCTAAGACCATACGTGGCACGTGACGGGATCGTGAGCGGCGCACCTCTCACAATCACTCCTAGCTACCTCGCTCTTCCCGGTGTAGCCCGAGGAAGTTGAAGGTAGTGGAGAGACAGACCTGACGCTCCCCCCCCGCTCGCTGGCAGGACCAGCGTACGTGGGGGGCTGCAGCCGATCACCAACCCGCGGTGGGGATCGATCTGCAGGCCTGGCCATGCCGCTCACCTGTGGCAAGCGGCTCGACTGAGCACGTCAACCCCAGTCCCGTGCGTCAGACGAGCTGCTGCTGGTCATCGTATCCGCCCGGTCCCTGTGGGAGCGGCGGTCAGGTGACCTGCAGAGCTCACTTTCGCGGTGAGACCGGTGAGCGTCCTCGCGGCACGTCAAACCGCTGGTACCAGCCGAGGCTGGTACCGTCGGTCGAGGGGACCTGGGGGACCTCTTCCCAGCCTCAACCCGTGGCCGGTCAGAGACCGTCACGTCCACCCGAGGTACCGGCTGGTCGCTGCGAGAGCGGCCGCTGGCCTGGCGAGAGTCACCTGAGCGGCTCTCGACAGTCTTCTGCTCCGTGCCTCGGTCATGACGCTGAGCGAACTCAGGCGTCTTAACTTTGGCTGCACGGTCACCCGAAGGAGACCGTACACTCGGAACTTCTCGCGGACGAGAAACCGAGCCGGTACCTGGCTTAGCAGCAGAGCTGCCAAGACCAGGCGAGGGTGTACCAGCGGTAGCCAGCACCCTCTTGGTCCCCGTCTTCTTCTTCTTCTCAGAAGGGGAGACGGGCCCCGTTCCCGAAGGAACAGGAGGACCAGCAGAAGAACCCCCCCGTCACACCGGAGTGTGACGAGCCCTTCGAAGTTCCCGAAGGAGTCTTCTTAGGGGGAAAACCCCGGTTGACCGGTTACCCGCTGGTCGCTGCAGAGAGCGGCCGCTGGCCTGGCGAGAGTCACCTGAGCGGTTCTCGCCAAGCCTTCTGCTCCGTGCCGTGGTCTTGGCGCCGAGCGAACTCTGGCGCCGAAACTTTGGCTGCACGGTCTCCCGAGGGAGAGCGTACACTCGGGATCTCCCGCGAACGAGAGACCGAGCCGGAACCTGGCGTAGCGGCATCGCCGCTAGCACCAGGCGAGGAAGTACCAGAGCTAACCGATACTCCTCTGGTCCCCGTCTATCTCTTCCTTACGGAAGGGGGAGACGGGCCCCGCTCCCGAAGGAGCAGGAGGACCAGCAGAAGGACCCCCCGTCCCACCTCGGTGGGACGGGCCCTTAGAAGTTCCCGAAGGAGACTTCTTAGGGGGGAGAGGCAGCCTTCTTCTTCTTCGGCTTATGGGCCTTAGAAGTCAAGAAGGGGAGGCAGCAGCAGACGAAGACGAAGATGACACCTTCCTCTTCTTCGTCAGCTCACGCAGGACAGTCGTCAGGTCCTCCATCCAGGCCGGAGTCGGGCCTATTGCCGAAGCAACACGGCCCGACTGCACCTGTCCGGAAGGACCTGGGACTGGGGAAGACACACCATGGGCAGGACCAGCATGGACAGGCGCAGGAACCAGGAGCGACAGGAACAGCAACCAGCTCAGGAGCGGCAGGAACAGCGGCAGCGGTAAACACAGAAGGGACAGCCAAGCCCGTAGCGGGAACCACATCAGCGACAGGTACGGCAGGCCCAGCCATCGCCTCGTAGAATCACCGGCAGCCAGCGGGAAGCTGGTACTGGCGGCCGGTCCAGGGGCAGCGAGCTGCTGGACAGCGGAAGTCTGGGGCAGGCAACACGAAGAAAAACACAGGCGGCGGCGGCATACCCCTCCTCGGTACGGCGGCGACCGGCCCTAGAAGCGGCAGATGGCGTCACCGACACAGCATGGGGAGTGTAGACCAGTGGGGGGAAGCAGCATAAGCGGCCGTGAAGGTTGTAGTGGAGACCGCTCCAAGGTCACCGCCCCAGACCTCGCTAGACGCTGCAGCAGATCGTGGATGCTAGGCACGCCCTGCAGCCGCAGTGGCCCATACCTGTCCAAGGTCGTCTCCCACGGATGTAGCACCTGCGGTAGCACAGACAGATTAGTAAGAGGGGTTCCCTCACGCACGGGGGGGAGACATGCCCCACCCCGAACGCAAGGAAGACCCCAAATACAAAATACGAGGAAGCTGAGCGGGGGGGCAGGAAAGAAGACGAAGAATCGGATACCAAGGGAGTCGCGGGAGAGCTTTCCGACGACTTCCTGGCAGACCTTCGCTTCCCCTACCCCAGCACAGCAGTGAAAAATAATATGAAAATGAAACAGAATACTGCACTTGCGATTCACTTCATAGAACTTAAAGGGGAAAGATCAATTCCCGGGTAAGAGCGGAAACTTGATTCCATAATAATATGATGCTATCATAATTATAAATGAAAATGAACAATACTGCACTTGCGATTTCACTGTCACAGCAATAAATCGTAAGGATTAATTCCCGGGTAAGAGCGGAAATTGATCCAAAATTAAATTTGATGCAATTAATAAATGAAAATGAAAAGAAAACTGCATTGCAAATCCACTTTCATTGCATTCTATTCATACAAAATAAGAGGCTCGTGCCGAGCGCAATCAAGCTCTCGGCAACGAACGCACAGGGCAAAAATATAATGAAAAAGAGTACTTACATCTTTCAATTACACACTTTCGCCCAAAATACATGACTCGGCGCGAGTGCGCCCGCCCTCGGCACCGAGACATAATTAAATTCAATTTCATGAAAAGAGCAGAAATCGCCGCCTCTACGGCGATAGCTCCATGTTGATTCATAATTAAGTAATGAAAATGAAAACCGTGTACTTACAGTTTCATTTTCAAGATCAAACAAACCATTAGTAGAAAACACAATATAAACAAAGCATACGACGATGAAACGGGCAGAGAGCGATGACAAACACGTCCTTCACACCCGCGGCCGAAAGCAAGTGATTCTTCACCTCTCGGGCGCGCGCACGATCGGACAAGCAGTTAACTACCGTTCTCCCCTTGTTCGAAGCTTACGACCGTCCCAGCTGCCGCTAGTTACCTTCCTATTGTTAAAGGACCGAGGGTTTGTATTACGTATCGGAACAAATAAGAGTTTTAGCTTACAATTGCGTTTTTGATCAATTACGTAGAGTCAAAGTTGACCGAAGGTTGAAATTTTGGCACTTATCGTTATTTATATGAAAATATCTCAAAACTGATAAAAGCTACAATCATGAGTATTTTTTAGTTGTATTTTCCATAAAAATGCGCACATTTTTATATATAATACTCCATCTAACGGCAAATTTAAAATGGTACAAAAATTATGTCAGTGACAAAATAATTTTCGAGATGTGTCACCAATACTTTTTAGTGCGGCAAGAAAGAAATTCGTGCTTGCACGCCTGCGTAACGATTGTAAACAAAACAACACCTTGATCCGTGAACTCCCAGCATCCCCCAAGGCGCGTGATTCAAGAGTTTTCGGCTGGTAGGCCTGTAGATATTTTTCTGTGAATTTTTAAAAAAACTTTTGTATGTAGTCGTAAAATACGTCCAGTCGGCACCGGAGAGACAAAAAATGTCGACGTAAAATACGTCCACTCGGCGTTTAAGGGTTAATGAAGCTTACCTTAAACTGTTGGTTGATAAAGATGTGCTGCTGCTTTGAGGAAAATGTGAAGCCATTGCAAGGTTCCTTGACATGCAACTTAAAGTAGGAAGTGGCAAGGTACCCGACAAATCCACTAGTTTTTCAATATTCCCCGAATAAGCTAAAACAAATTCACTGTAACTTAGGAAACAGTCAGGACAAGAAGCTGGAATTTCAACTTCTTGTGCAATATGAGATGAAGTGCTTGCTACGGCCACCATGTCTAAGAACAAACTGAAAAGCCTGGGTAAGATAATGTATTGTATTGTTGCGCTGAGAAAATTTTCAAACACCCGCGCCATTGGCCAAAGTTGATGAGGTGTAAGAAAATGAAACTGTGATTGGCCAAACGTGTAAGACATCATAGTGGACTGGTTTGTCTGCGGATTATAGTAGTTACAGGGCTCATTTGAGCTAAAAACAAGACACAGTCAACAATAACAACAGACTTAGAAAGATTCTGGGAGGACACAAGAGTAGCTTGAGTTTGATCGTCGATATTTCGACTGTTATTGAATTTCACTAAATTATCTCTCTCGTATACCACTACTTACATACATTCCTACACATTCTAGTAAAAATACATTGAATATCACTGATATCTTCACGCGGCCCTCTCCTAGACTTTAACCAAAAATAATAATAATTCAATTAATAAATTAGTTTCTTTTAGCAATTAAATTGTTTTCCAAAATAATTCTTTCGGTAATAAACGTCAATCAGCTGATTCGAAACATAAACAAAAGACAAAACTAGATTTTTATTGCTGTATTTTGGTTTATACATTAATATTATAGTTGGGTGCTGTAAACATTACAGTAAATCATGTTTTTTTTTATCATAAACATGTTCATTCACGAAATAGATATGCTATGTACTTTTAGTTTGGTGCAGCAGCCAAATCATGAAAATAGAAAGGAATTGTTAGGTAATTATACTTTTGTTTGCTGATCTGATGAAGGGGAAATTAAAGGTAGGAAAGAATAACTTTGAAACTGTCTTGAATTTAGTTTAAATTGATAGTTGAAGACATATTTGGTGCTTGAACTAAAGTAGGCAGTTATAAACATTGAAATAGTGGTCTTGGGTGGGTTAATTATTAAAGTAGGCAGTTTAAAGCAATTTTTAGGGGGGGTACCAGGATAACACGGGTATCTACTTATCACGGGGGGTTCTGGGCCCTATCCCCCGCGATTAACGAGGCCCTACTGTATATACTTCCAATACATAGCCTAATTTCACCAATTTCCACGTCTTGTGTAAGTCTTATACCCAGTTTGGAGGGTGAACACATACTGAATAGCAACAGAGAGAGAGAGAGAGAAAGGAAGGCGATGGAAGGAAGAAGGAAAGGGTTGGCGGTGGAGGGGGGGGAGAGGGTAGGTGGAGCTTTTAATGCGTGTTCGTATCCATTTCTGCATAATGGGGTTTTTGTCTCTTGGTACAATGACAAGTGTCGTTATTCTTTACGATTAATGATTCACGATACCCTAATAAATTACAGCACTGGGTGTAATGCACTATAGCAAAATCTCATTCTGATATGAGTGTTCATTACAGAAATAGACATTGCCCAAAAACGTGTTTGCACTGTCTCTGAAACCCATAGTAGGTATGCTGCTTTGTTGTCAATCAAGTTTTTTGTAATCAAGTATTTTTTACAAGCTAGCTATTGAATAAATTTGTATATAGCTGATAACAATCTGCATGAATAACTGGTAAACTGTTCTGCAAGAGAGTTGAGTATAGCAATTATTTACAATAGGTACGAAAGTCAAGATGTCGTGACGTCATAATACAGGACTTAAAAGAAGTTCTAATTCCGAATAATAATTACTTAAATTTGAGTCAGAATCAAGTTACTTTTTCAATAACGAATATTTTCAAATTAATCATCATAAATATGTAAAATATTGATGTTTTACTATTTATTTAAAAAATTATCTAAGTGCACGCTTCGTCGTCGTCTTCTACCAAAACAGTTGTTTACTTAAAAACATCCTGGTAAAGGACCGTGTTCCAATTGTTGTGATGAAAGTGCCCCAGCGTCTGTGGGTACAAGTGGTGTGCCGATTTATCACAGGAAATGGTTAGTTTGTTGACACAAGCGACTCCGTAAACATCGAGGTGGCGTCAATCTTCTGAAAAAATGAAGTGTAAGTAAAAATTTTGAAAGCGTTTGGTGAGATTTCCACTGCTGTGGACACCCTTTTCACTACCCTCTGTTTAATGCTTTAAATTTGGCCTTAATTTCTAACTTTGGAGAAAATACTTAATTCGAAAGGAGAGTAGAGGTCTTTAGCTCCGTTTCTCACCAAGAAGAAGTCGCGACTGATGCCCATCTCGGGTGTCAGGACGCGTTATAAGTATTTTTTCGGAGGGTGTGATGCTATGATCGCCGTTGAGTTGATGCAGGCCATGCGGTGTTTTACCCTATTTATTCGGACGACTGTAATTAACCCCCCAGGGACCAGTACTAAACACGGCTAAATACATTGGACGCCCCAATCCCAAGTGGATGTCGTATCCGCGGTTACGTTCCTTGCAGCCCGTGTGGACTGCTTCTGTAGAAATACCTAAGGCTGATCCACCCAATGACGATGGATCAGTGCGGTGTTTTCCCTTATGTAAAGTACTTTTTCTGGTAGGTGGGTTAACGAAAGGGCAAAACTGCGAGTGAACATGTTGCTGTCCAGTCGTTTACCCTAGCCTACAATACCCAAGGTAAAATGCCATGTTACCAAATCATCAGGCCTAAATTAAGAAACCCTTAGCAAGGGTGCACTTCCAGACAACCAAGTCAGGCTGAAATTTGGGCGAAATTGGTCCAACCTCAAACTAGGGCTGGCCTATCAGGGGTTCCCGCGAAGCCACGGGCCTCTAAGCACTGACACTGATTGCATGCACAATACGTAGTGTAAGTCATCACCTTAAAACTGCACAGAATCTCAATCAACAAAATCACCAGTAAATTTATGACAAGATTGACACACATCAATAATAGGTCATATTTACTTCCGGCAACAAAACCGAAAATAATTTGACAAATGACGAGAGCGGGTTACCTAGGAGTAAGCCCAGGCGCTCCCTGTCTTTTCATATTAATTTCTAAAGCGCGCTACCAAATGTTTCCTACTGGTAGCCTTTGCCTTGTATCTAGAGTATTCAAAAAATGTAAACAACTTACGTTGACGGTTTATTACCAACCACAACGGAAAAAAATTAATGAAGTATCATCAATAGCGTCAGTGTGGAACGGTAGTACAAACAACCACAACAAATGTCCTCCCACAATGCATTACGATAAAGTACGCCTTGATTTATTCTCAGTCTAAAGTGGCTCTGCTTGCTTTTTATTTTATGTTGCTCTTATTAACCAACAATATTACATAAATCCTAAACATTTCATTTCGAAGAAAGTTGGGCGTAAGTAGCAACTGGCTGAATATAGATGATAAATTCATAGAATAGCAAGAAAATTATCTTATTGTAAGAAAGTTAGTACCAAAACAAACCCAAATATCTTTTTCATGTTTACTGCGACATCGACTGTATCTTATCGTTTTCTTTATTCGAATTATATGATAATAATAGAATATTTTTTTTAATAAAAGTAGAAACGACGATAATGTGCTACAAATCAGTGTGAAGAAAAAATATTTAATTCTTTGTAATGATTTCTGTAATAGAAAAACAAACGAAGCATTTCAAATGGACAAAGGTTACACCTCGGCAAAACATTGAGCAGACAAAAAGTCTTTTTAACATATGGCTACTTACTGAAAGGCTGTCCAGTTGAACGCCTACCATTTTGGTGTTAGCGTCCTTCGGCATTCGTTGAGTGCGCGAGTAAAATCGTGAGCAGTTAAGGTATTGGTCTTTTTTTATCACTTTTCACAATTACATGATTTTTTAGTTCATTATCTAAATAGATATTCAAGCATTTCGTTATATAATTATTTAATAAATTTTTAATCATACATTATGTTTGTTTATACCTTTACTTCAAAATTATTGTGTACATTAGATACTCCATAATATTAACACTATAATGAATGGTTCCAAACTTCCAGCTGATAAAATATGTATTTAACTGTTAACAGAACGTCACAAATTTGTAACGACGACCTTCAGTCAAATATTTCCGTTTCGTATGACTGGCTGTCAACAAATTAATTTTCTTGCGTTTGAACGAGATTGTTGTAAGTGTATGAGTACGTGCGTGAATAATTCAAGTACATACAGTTCCACAGTAAAGATGGACGTCATGACAGGTAGTGTACATACTTCTACAATAATAAATCATTACTATGTACTCCACTTCCAACGCCAGCACTGGATTTAGAGCTTCAGTAAATATAAAAGTTGAGTTATTTTACGTTCACCACGTCCCGTAATAACTGAGCGGGTTCCCACCTTTGACAAATTGTTTTTAGTTCCAATAAGGTACGACAAAAATTTAATGTTATCACGGGTAACTTCGATGGAAGCATGGTTATTTTGAATAGAGGCATCTGATTCCTGGTAATATGAAGATTAGTGTTGTAAAAAATCTCAGTGCACTGTTTTTCTAAAGTTCTGCCTGGCTCACATACGTAAAAAATTCCATGTATATCAATTGGCTGCGAGAACAGATGTGTAAGGACAACGCTTTTTCCCTATTTTCATTGTAACCAATCATCAAGTCGCGTTGTTCTTACTTCCGTCTAATAGAGCGTTCCGCGGCCTTTCCGCCTATATATAACACATGCAATTCCATTATTTGCACGCCTAATTATATCTAAATGTATGTCTGTAAGAAAACACAAATTTACTGTCTCAGAGTCATTTCTGTTTGCGGTGCGAGACTGCACTACATATCCGTCCGCACCTGTCTATGTCAACCCAGTTTGTCTGTAAATAATATTTACGGGCTGCTCTGTGAGCAAGAGCCCGTGCTGGCACAAGGCCAGCTTAATCTCAAACAACAACAACTGTAAATAAATTCTACAGGCTGCTCCGTGAGCAAGAGCCCGTGCTGGCATAAAGCCAGCTTAATCAACAACAACAAGTAAATAAATCATCAGTACCCAGCTACCTGTCTTAATCTCTGGTCCTCACAACTGGTGACCTCCCGGAGTTGGTGACACAGCGATTTAGGCCCAGCCTTTAACGGACTAATTACGGCCGCTCACCTTCAGAGAACCTTTAACGGACTCAATACGACGCCACAGTTTAGGTCTCTGAAAACTCCACTGCGAGGACGACACCAACGCCATTAACGGACTAATCACGGCACTGCTTCCCAGCGTGTTTTGGTGTTTATTTTGAGGACGGGTAGCTGGGTGCTGGTCAGCCAACACAAAACTCAGGCGGCGGTTCAGAAACATCCACCCGACGTCGCAGCCCCCTTTGCCTTACCCGGGGGATGCCAGATATCTTCTCGACCCGCCGAACCTGCGGGGCGGGCCTCCTCGGTGCTTCCCCCGGCGCCATTGCCACACCTGCGAGTCCCCAGACGAAATCCCCTGCCTGCCAGCGCCGCTGCTACACCCAGGGATGTGCACTACCCACCCGACGTCGCTGCCTGTGGGCCTCCCCTGCCTGCCAACGCTGCTGCTATACACAGGGACGTGTTTTTACCCACCCGATGTCGCTGCCTGTGGGCCTCCCCTGCCTGCCAACGCCGTTGCTACACCGAGGGACCTGCTTTACCCACCCGACGTCGCTGCCGCACACGTGGGCCTGCTCGGCCCCCTGACGTCGCTGCCTGTGGGCCTCTTCAAACCCTCGACGCCGCCGTTATTCCTGGGGCTTGCTCGGCCTTCCTGACATCGATGCCACGCCTGTGGACCTGCTCACCTTTTCAAATGCCGCCGCCTGTAGTCCTCCTCGGCCCACCGACACCGCTGCCACGCCTGTGGGCCTCCCTTGCCTGCCGACGCCGCTACCTGTGGGTTTCCTCGACCTGCTGACGCCGCTGCTCACCTGTGGTTCTGCTCTGCCCGCGGGACGCTGCTGCCACGCTGGGGACTTCCTCAGCCCAACCTATGCCGCTGCCGCACCTGGGGATCCCCACGGCCCGTCCCACTCCACCACCACACACAATGCAGCCCTCTCTCGCGCAGTCTTGGTCGCCCCGGCATACAGTAGAACCCCCCAGGCTACCGCCAGGGGAGGCATCCTGTCAATCAGCAAAACCGAAGGACTATACTCGAGGACGCCCCACAACAAGTGTCACAAGGACACGGGGTTGCCCCCTGCCTCAAGATTGTCATCCAATAATTACTCCATAATCATTGTCTTGGGGCGGAGTATTTGTAAGGACAACGCTTTTTCCCTATTTTCATTGTAACCAATCATCAAGTCGCGTTGTTCTTACTTCCGTCTGATAGAGCGTTCCGCGGCCTTTCCGCCGATGTATAACACATGCAATTCCGCAAAACCGAAGGACTATACTCGAGGACGCCCCACAACAAGTGTCACAAGGACACGGGGTTGTCCCCTGCCTCAAGATTGTCATCCAATAATTACTCCATAATCATTGTCTTGGGGCGGAGTATTTGTAAGGACAACGCTTTTTCCCTATTTTCATTGTAACCAATCATCAAGTCGCGTTGTTCTTGCTTCCGTCTGATAGAGCGTTCCGCGGCCTTTCCGCCGATGTATAACACATGCAATTCCATTATTTGCACGCCTAATTATATCTAAATGTATGTCTCTAAGAAAACACAAATTTACTGTCTCAGAGTCATTTCTTTTTGCGGTGCGAGACTGCACTACATATCCGTCCGCACCTGTCTATGTCAACCCAGTTTGTCTGTAAATAAATCATCAGTACCCAGCTACCTGTCATAATCTCTGGTCCTCACAGATGGTTTTTGTCCTAGTAGGTTGCATCATTCTTGTCAGAATTATTATCTCATAGATTTTGAAGCCCGTAGAATGCCCACTTGATTGCTAAATTGTCTTAATTTTAACTTATCAAAAGAAAATAAGTCATGTTAACTTTCGATATTGCGAAAAAATGATTAGCTCGCCGTCCCACGATCCGCTTATCAGCGTCATGAGTGCCCTTCTCTCAAGAGATCCCACCTGAGGCAGAAGGGGGTTTGGTGAGCTCCAGTTTTGGCAAATTATCTGTATTTCCACTTGGGAGTTGTGAGTGACAAGCAATGCGTAAGTAATCCATGCAAATCTTTGCCATCATTGGCTTAATGTATTGAATAATGTTTTCCCTGTCAATTGAGTGGCTAAAAATCGTGATTGGTACATTTTTGGTTTGAGATAATTAAATTTTGAGTGTTTCAGAAGGTTCTCGTGGCCGCGTGTCCACGCCTCCCATGGTCTTAACGTAAGGGTGATACAGCTCCTTTGTTACAGTTGCAATTAAATTAATGTGTAAATATGAGAATAGAAACCTTATTTTCATGCCAAAATTGTAAAATCTTAGACGTTTTTTAGTCAAGTTATCCTTGTGCATGGGCTGGAGACTATTCCATCAGGTAGTTTTATCAGCCATTTTCCATCGGGCACAAACTGGTAAGTTAGTCACCAAACAATTTGTGACATTTTTGGTCCTTCGAACCGGATAGACCTAAGGATCCAGTCCACGAGCAATGATAACTTGATTATGGTCTATAACGTGCCATAGATCCTCTTGCAAAATGGTGGGAGTGGAAATAAAACAATTACTGTAGGCTAGATGCTCTGAAACAGAGCCTAGTTTGTTTTGTTGCCCACAATAAGGGCTGTCATTAAGCAAGAGCCTGTGCCAGTGCAAAGCTAGCTTAGTTGTTTCAACCCTCATGCGTGAGGCATATTTTTTGAGTTGCATTATGAAATTAATCCGTGGCAAGTGGGCCCAACAGACTGGACAGGAGAACTGATCAATGATTCAATTCTTCAATTTTGTGATGATTTAACATAAAGAAAGCGGCATCATTTCCTCTCTCCCTTGCTAGGTTGGAACAAGTCTTTCCATTTAACATAGTATGTATGTAACTCCCCTCATAGTTAAAATGGTGGCCGCAGTTGAAACATAGATTAAATCCATTGCCGTCCTCCTGACCGCCACTCTGAATTGTGCCCAAAGGAATCTCCTTGATTCGTTAAATGTAAGTGTATAACAGAACTTATTAGAATGTATTCAAGCTGATGAGCAGCAACTCAGATCTCTGTATCTAACTCATGCCATTAAATTGGAGCCCACCATTGATACTAAAGTCATAAAAGAGTTAGAAGACGCAGGACAAATGATCACCTTGTTGCTTAACTGTATCAGTATTTTGGCTAGCATATTGCAGCCTTAAACCCATCTGCCTCGATTAAAAGAGCTCCCATTGCCCATATTCAAAGGCGAAAAAAGCAAGTTTACTACCTTTAAGGAGCTAGTCAATGCTCATGTTCACCAACGTGCAGATTTGGACGATATAGTCAAATATAACTACTTGATAGGATTTCTTGAAGGGGAGCCGCTCAAGGTAATTCAGGCCTTGAGGGTAACTGCTGCTAATTATAGCATAGCCCATGACTTGTTGGACAAGTGTTATGGGAATCAGCATCATACACTGGCTATTTTGCATTGGCGACTGGCCGACATCTTTGTACCCAAATGCAATTGTATCAAATTAAAGAATTTTTGCATCAATCACCAATCTCATTGATCAAATTATCCGTCCCAGTGGATCCTCGTTGGATTAAGGTATGTTGTTGAGTCTTATCAACAAAAAGTTATCTCAAGGTCAAGTGTATCAGAGAGTAGTTTATTATCTTTGTAAGTGTGACTTTTCCTTAGATGAATTGTTCGAGGAATTAGATTTCCTCATACATAGTATGGAAGACGATGCGCTACAAAGAGGGGAAGACTTGTCACCAACCACGCATAAAAAGGGGTTGGAAGCCAGTGTCCTGCATACGGCGTTGTGTCCTTTCTGTAATGGTAACCATACAGCATTCAACTTTCTGAAGTATTAGAATGTAGCTGCTAAAAAGAGCCAACTAATCCTAGCTAGAAAATGTTTCAATTGTTTCACTTCCGGTCACAGTAGCAGGCAGTGCAATAATAGACCCAACTGCAAGCTGTGCAATGGAAGGCATCTCAATCTCATATGTGAAAATGGCGGCAACAATGAGCCTAAATTAGGTCAGCTCTCAGCACCGAACTCTGTTTTTCCGATTCGTGATCAATCGCCTACTTATGTCACAACAAAGCCCATTAGGAATCTGAATAAAACCCATTCGCCTGTCCAGTCAAATGTAAATTGAAACATATATCAGGGAAAGCAATTTAAAGGGGAGAAAACAAAACCTTGTGTAAGTCAATGAAATGTAAAGAACAAGCCTACTGCTGAATCACTGGCTACCTTACTCCCCACTGCAACCATTTCAGACTCGAATGTTCCTCAATACAGGAAGCCAGCACAGCTTCATATCTACTTGGTTGGCCTGGAAACTTGAGTTGCCAATATCGCACCTTTTGGCTTGCCAACAGTAAATGGGGAATTTGATGTCGTAGGTTGTATGATCTATGTGGGTAAAAGAATTGTAAGAGCTAAATTAGTCGTTCATGATGATGTAGATACACCTATTTTTGCAATACAGGTTTGAATAATGTTAGTCAGTTTTTTAGAAATAAGGGGTAGCAGATGGCAGATCCAGAAATCAAGGGAGATGCATTGTGACACATCAATTTACTAATGGGGCTGATTATTTCAATTTTTTCGTTGTTGGCATGGAGAAATTCGAGGAAATTAATCTGTTCACTACTCATAATGGGGTTGTGCTTTATGGGAGGGTAGACTTGTTGACTGTCCAAATGCTACATGTTTGTTGGATAGTAGAACCTGCTGCCGACGTAGATGCCATTAGTGTTGCCATTCACGAGGAGTTCACAGGAATGGAACACAAGTTAGGGGAAAGGCTGAAGCAAAGCATAACCGAAACGAGTGAAGGGTACCGAACGAGAACACCTCCATGTAGATCCGAGTGCAAGGATAATTCGCCTTGCTTTGCCATTGCGCAGTTAAATTCGATATGAAAACAGATTATAGTCAATGCTGAATGTGCTACAACCTGTCAGATAGTCTCTCAGACCGATTTGCAAATGAGAAACACAGAAGTAACTCATGTTAAGAATAAGGGAGAAGATAAAAGAGCCATGTCTGATGAGTTGGGGGAGGCTTTACTTCAACAGGAGTGTGATGCGAAGCTGCAGTTTGTCACAACTTGCTGCAATCCTGTTGATCCACAACCCAGGGAACCTGCCTTTCAAGATCAAAAGGGCTTGGCTGAACCACCTGTAAGTAAGGATGAAACATCCATCCAACAATGAGCCTTAGTTGTTGCTGCCCCGAGACAGATTTGTGCAAAGGGATTTCTGACTCTGCCCGCCGAAATGTGGAATCGAAGGGAGAGTAATGTTAATCTTGTTTTGTTAAAAGGAATTATGATTATTGTACTTATCCTTCTGCTGTGTTTAATCATGAAAAAGAGAGTTGTATATACACAGAATAGATTAGTTAATGTAAGTAATAGCAAGCACGAGTTGACATTGCTGCCTTCAAAAGGCCAATTAGTTTATATCTTGAGCACTTCCACATCACTCACATACATTGTGGGGTCAACATCTCAATCACTCTCTTTCGACAGGATTGTCGGAGCCCGGGATTAAGGGCTATAACCAAGAGAGTGGTAGGCAGGTGCAGAGCACGCATCTTGGCCTTCAAGCCTCTTCTCCAATAACCACCACCTCCTCCCCTCCTGACTGACTGAGCACTCATGACACGCCCCTTTGACAAGATCGGTGTAGACCACATTGGCCCCATCAAGGTTGAAGGTGGAGTAGGGCACATCCTGATTGTCACCTGTTTGGCCAGCCGTGCAGTATACCTAGACTACTGTAGTGGGCCTGGACGCTGACACCTTCGTGTTATTACTGAGAAGATTTGCTGCCACCCACAGTGCCTCCACCACTATGTACAGCGACAATGTGATGACCTTCCATGCGGCAAGTACCTTTCTGCAGGAAGTGTACAACAAGGATGTTATCTGACAGTTCTTTGAAAGATTAATTGGGGTAGTCAAGCGGACACTTGCTACCACCCTTCGACGTAATGTGTTCAATAAAGATCAGCTTCGAACCCACATTAAGGAGGCTGAAGGTGTAGTTAACAACTGTTCCTTGATGTACACTGGGGACATGCGTGAGGATTAAGCCCTCACACCATTGCACCTCATTCGTGGAGATGTAATTCGTCTGCTATGACCAGTGGTCCTTCACGAGGACATGCACCAGTACTTCAGGCCTACCGAGACCCTCGATTGATTCAAACGTTACCGGAGGGAAGTTGCAGTCAATGGCCCCTCGGTAAGATCATCGAAGTATACCCTGACAGCAAGGGGATAATAAGGTCGCTGAAGGAACTCTTCGAAAGCAAGGAGCACCTGCGAGCAGTACAACACATCATCCCACTTGAGATCAATGCCCATGACGACAAACGAGAGGAAACGGGGAACCAGAACGATGATGGTTATGACGCAGAAGGAAATGATTAGAATCAGGCTGATAATAGTGAAGAAGACTTGAATCGACAGACTGACAGACTATATAAGTGATAGTGAAACAAATAGTGATAGGAATGAAGTGAGTGAGACAGTGAACAAAGTCGAGAGACGGAAAAGGAAAGCTGCTGTTGAACAGAGAAAGAAAATGTCGGAGTGGGTAAAAGATGATTTATTGTAGTGAATGTTGTTAACATTTAGAAAGAGTGCGAGTTAGGAAGAGATTTGGAGTTGTTAGGGTTATGCTAGTTTTTTGTTGTTGCATCTCATGTAACCGAATGGAGCAGTCCATGGGTGGCTTCAACTGCACAAATTGTATATTCATCTCCATTGTAACTTTATATGTCCACTATGTAACTCATATAGTGAACGGGACAGAAGTCCCTCATTATGAGACTCCAGCAGGAGTGCTGTGCAACTAATTTGCAATTTGCTAAGCAACAAACTGACTGAATGACGAGTGAAGTACTTGGCCACTATTAGATTATTTCGATCGCTAAATGTATGTAATCTCTTTGTTACAATTCTTACCTTAATTGGTTGGTTTCGTAGCATACTTATTTTAGCTTTTATGATTACTGCATGAACTATTTGCACAATTATTGATGAATCATTTTTGCGTTACCCCGATTGCTACCATTGATGTTGGCACTAATACTAATACACTCTGTGACAAGCCCTGAATCGATTTCAAACTCCTTGAGAGGAATTCAGAATGCATTTGTGTGTATCACCTTATTGCATTGCCATTGCCTGAATTATGTTTCCATGTGTTATTGCCATTGCTATTGCTCTTTGATATTGCTCTGAATGCTTTCATGATGCATTGCCATTGATATGATATTGATTATGTATTTGAATTGCCTTTTCACACATTTCACTGCAAGTGCCATGATGTGGCCAGTATTGCATTTCTATATCATATTGCTATTAAGTTGATATTGCTACGTATGCTTTTTATGATGCATTACCATTGCTTGATGTTGCTTGAACTGCATTTTACATGTTTCATTGCTATTGCCATGATATGGCCTGAATTACTTTTCTGTATTACATTTCTATTGAATTAATGTTGCACTGACGATGAAGGTCGAAAGGTATTTCACTAGCATCTACCTGAAGGCTTGGAATAGGTGAGGGTCTAAAAGCACCTATGGCCAATCTAATTCTAGCATGGTGCGCAGAGTCTAAAATCCTCAAGTGACTGATGAATATATTCACACCCACAGTTTTGCTTTAAAAAGATGAGAGCTTATTAAATATTCGAAACCATATTACAGTCAGCACCCTATGATGTGTGCGCCACCCATGGTCAAAAGTTAATCCTAAGAATGAAGTTGCTCCTCAACATAGGATATGCTGGTCTTTCATGTATTTATCTGGATATGGATGTATTCCATGAATACAACAAAAGTGCGCTAAAACAGTTTTGCTAGAGGAAAGTTTAAAACCATTCAGTGCTACCCAGTGAATATCCACTACCAGTTGAAGTTTTCTTTCGACCATATGGACAAGTTATCTACAAAAAATTTAGATAAAACGTCAGAGGAGATATCAGAGGATATCCCATTCATGTCTGGGGCAAATAATGTCACACTCAGCACACTGTCATGGGGAATCTCTTGCTGGCATTTTCTCCCAGGTAGGGTATCACCTACTCTGACTTTTACAATTAAAGTGCCAAAAATACCAAGATGAACAAGGGCAATTCCCCTTTCAAACCTGATTCATGTATAGTTTTA
Organism: Macrobrachium nipponense; assembly: GCF_015104395.2. Taxonomy (NCBI): domain Eukaryota; kingdom Metazoa; phylum Arthropoda; class Malacostraca; order Decapoda; family Palaemonidae; genus Macrobrachium; species Macrobrachium nipponense. The sequence continues at coordinate 99,993,517 of NC_087206.1, read as the reverse complement.
AGTATACCATGCCTCCAAGTAGTGTCATACCTTTTCAAGGTAAGAAAAAAAAAAAGTCACATGATGGTGCTTGGGTGTAAATCCCTCACATATGGAGGACTTAAGACGTATCAGAATACCAGTGGCTGAGTGCATTCTATGGAAACCACACTGGATAAGTGCTAAAATACCTTTCTTCTTCAAGTACATACCAGTCTTCTGTTTATCATCTTCCCTATGGTATACATACACATATTGTCAGGTAATTGATTGGTAATTTGCTGCTAAAAATGGATCTTTTCCAGGTTGTAAAAAATCTAAGAACGGGGATAATTCCCAAACTGTAGGGTAACTGGTACCATACTATATTACGTTAATTATACTTGATATAAATAACTTAGCGTTTGCAGAAGCATGTTTTATCTTTGTGGGCTGAAACAAACTCTTTCAGAAAAGGAAAGATTGTTAGATTCCTCCCTTTAAGCTGTAAAATCGGGTCATTTCCGCTCATTTGCATATCTATGCTGGTGTCCTGGAACAACTTCACATTTACATGATAAATTGAAAAAGTGTTTAGTAAGGGCATTATGCACTTCGGATGTTCATACCTGCCATGTACTGACCATTCATTTTTAAAATAGGGTTGGATTTGGTGTGTATTTGCCTTCTATTTTTCTTATATTCCTCCAAAGAGAATATAGTGGAATTCTACTGTTTACTGATGAAACAAGGTTAACTATGAATTACATCTAGCTGCTTTCATTACATGATTGAATGATGCTCTGTTTCTTACAGAGGATTATAATATCTTCTGTGCAGTGTCTACAGCATCGAGTCAGTGCCTTATTTGTAGCTCGGTACAAGGCAGTTTGTTTTGATGACCACCAAAATAGTTCTGTAGTTTTGGAGATTGAGTAAATTTCTGCTACTTGAAGTGTTTCATTGAGAAAGTCAATAGCATCATCTACAACTTGAAAGTCATCACTGCTTTTACATTACTTAACTCCAAGTCTGCTTTTCCAAGCAACAAATGTGGTGTTGTCTGAATAGGTGGAGTTTTATTGAGTTGATATCGGAGCATGACCACTCGCATGCTAATAATCTAGTTTTTTTTTTTTTTTTTTTTTTTGTGGGGAGAGGGGGAGGAGTGATTGTGGCGGGGCATAGGTAAGGCATTACAAAGTGATACAGTGGTCTCATTACATTGACGATTTTTCTTAATGGACAGCACATCTACACTGAGAGTATTAGGTGATGAAGTAGCTGCATATGGCTGTAAATATTCTGTATTTGCCAATGCCTTTGCATGATTTTTGACCATATTTAGTAGTATTTTTGCTTATCCTGTGCTTATATGTTCAGTGGCAGACTTGCTGAGGGCTGCTTCTTCACTTTTATATTTTTGCAATTCTCCTCTTTAGATTTATAATTCATACTGCAGTTGATGCACCTGGCTTCAAGTGTGCGATCTCCATGTTCAGGCATAGAGCAAGTACCACACGTTTTTCCAATTTTACAAATTCATGAGGGGTGTCCATACTTGAAATAACAGTAGCACTGTGGTGGCCTTTCTTTGAATGGCTTGACTGCTATTCTTTTACTTTCAATATTCACAGGGAAAGGAATGTAAGGTCCCTCAAAAATATGGATAATCATAGCTGTCCTGGGAAACCTTTTCATCTTCCACGCTTCTCCTCTTCTGTACAAGCATAGAGATCTTGGTTGAAGATTACGCCCCTACCCTAACTAGAATTTAAATGGGGTGTGGCATCAACCACCATTCCACAGCAGTTTGTTTTTAAATTGCAAACATATGACTGTGTTGGAGGCTTTGCTTGAGTGAGGACGGTGTTTCATCCATAACAGGAAATGTCACCAGATTTCATTATTCCAACATTTTTCTGAAGGAGTCTGCTCATTTTAAGGTAGTGATCATCATCCTCTCTGACTGTTGCATTAAGCCACATTGAACGTTTAGATTTTATCACTGAGAGTACATCTGAGCCAAGCCATTTGGCACAGTTTCACAGACAACAGAAAGCGCCATTAATGTTTACATTAGGAATTTTGATATCACAAATGTCACAACTTCCCTTAAAAACCTCTTCATGAACGCTGAATAATATCCAAACGCTCCCCTTTTTGTTAGATATTAAGATCACTCTTATATTGACAATTTTCCATAATATTGAAATGTCTCCATCTCTTGATCAGTTCGCCCCAACCCTACCCCACAGCGGATGGCCCAACATAATTAGGGTGGTTCAAATGTTAGCCAAACCCGATTGTTGGAACTGAGAGAATGACAAGAATACAAGCACCATTGAGGTATCAATGTGAGAAATCCCATTGATATCCCTCAGGTCCAAACATGATCGGGCAGTTGATGATCCTATACCACAGTACTAACTATTAGCTTCAGATATAAACCCCAGACCCAGGTATAATACCTTGTCCCATTTATCAGGTCAAATAAATTTTGCCAATAATGGAAATCTTCACAAGACTTAATCCAAACTAATAAGTAACAAAATATATAGGACTCTTGGACTCGAAGCCGAAACGAATTCCAGGGATTCAGGAGCCTTCTCACCATGCTAAGGTGGTCCAGAGTCGAGGGGGATGGTTGAGGCGAGTAGTAGTGTTTGCAAAAGTGTTTATCACTTCTGATGAATTTTGTAGGAATGTGGAGCAGCTAGTGTGGTGGGAGTTTCATTCGTGAGGTGTTTATCGAACACTAGCTGTCTAAAGAAGAATATAGCAGTGGATATTGTCTCGTTTTCTTGCCGCTACCATATTAAATCAAATGATCCATTCTGTTCCTCTCTTTTTTATATATATATTTAATATTATATATACTATAATTATATATATTATAATATATATAGATATATATATGATATATATTATAATTTATTTATTGATTTATACTCTAGCTGACCAACCCAGCACTGCCCTGGATAACAGAATGACAGCTGATAAAATTCTCTCTCTCTCACTCCAATCCTCCCTCACTCTTTCCCTCTTTCTCCTCCCTAACACCCGCTCTATTCTCTCTCACTTCCTTCCCCTCTCACTCTCTCTCATTGTCACTTCCTTTGGTGCCAATGATGTCTTACTCCCACAGTATTCATTTCCAGATAGTAAGTCGTATGCATACCAAAATTAGGATGGTATATTTGTAAAGCTTAATTAGTTACTAAGTCTATGGGCAGAACCAGCTCCGTTTCAGGGAAGCCCTTCCTTTCCCACCCCCTTTGGTGCTAATGATGTCTTACCCTTACAGTGCTGATTTCTAGATAGCAGGATTTTCAGACTAGGCGAGGGTATTTTGCCTAATGTGAATTGAATGACGAACCACTGTAACTCGAGTGTTGTTCGAATTACATTTGGACAAGATCCGCAGGTTGGATTAGGATCATCTATCCTGCCAAGTACAGCTCTTTGTAATATATTTACCGAGGAAGATCTTGAGTCATTTCTGGAAGCACAGACAGGGGCAGAGGCAGAGGCAGAAGCAGAGACAGGGGCAGACCTTACCTTACAGACCTTACAGTTCGTTCGGGTTGCCCCAGGTCCCTCAGTGTGAGGCACCTCTAATGTCTACCAGAGAGTTGCTAGTACATCTTCCGGTATATTTTGCATCTTCCAATCTTGGATGGTCTGGGATGCAGTTTAGATATTTGTCGAGCTTATTCTTAAACACATCTACGCTCACTCCTGATATATTCCTCAGATGAGCTGGCAACGCATTGAATAGACGCTGCATTATCGATGCTGGTGCGTAGTGGATTAATGTCCTGTGTGCTTTCCTTATTTTTCCTGGTATTGTTTTGGGCACTATTAATCTACCTCTGCTTGCTCTTTCTGATATTTTTAGTTCCATGATATTTTCTGTTATTCCTTCTATCTGTTTCCATGCCTGAATTATCATGTAGCGTTCTCTTCTCCTTTCTAGACTATATAATTTTAATGATTGTAGTCTTTCCCAGTAGTCAAGGTCCTTAACTTCTTCTATTCTAGCTGTAAAGGACCTTTGTACACTCTCTATTTGTGCAATATCCTTTTGATAGTGTGGGTACCATATCATATTGCAATATTCAAGTGGACTACGAACATATGTTTTATAAAGCATAATCATGTGTTCAGCTTTTCTTGTTTTGAAGTGCCGTAACAACATTCCCATTTTTGCTTTACATTTTGCCAAAAGAATTGCTATTTGATCATTGCATAACATGTTCCTATTCATCATCACACCAAGGTCTTTAACTGCTTCCTTATTTGTGATTGTCTCATTATTAGGTCCCCTATATGCATATAGCTTTCCTTCTCTGTCTCCATAATTTATTGATTCAAATTTATCAGAGTTAAATACCATCCTATTTTCCTCTGCCCAATCATATACTTTGTTAAGGTCTCTTTGTAGAGCGTTCCTATCTTCATCACAAGTAATTTCTCTACTTATTCTTGTGTCATCAGCGAAACTACTCACTACCGAATCCTTAACATTACTGTCTATGTCTTCAATCATAATAACAAACAGTATTGCAGCTAACACCGTACCTTGTGGCACACCGGATATTACCTTGGTTTCATCCGATTTCTCATCGTTTGCAATAACTATCTGTTTTCTGTTGTGTAAAAATTCTTTTAACCATCTTCCTATTTTATCTACGATATTGTGTTTTCTAATTTTCTTTGCTAATATATTATGGTCTACTTTGTCAAAAGCTTTTGCAAAGTCTAGATAAACCACATCTGTTTCATTTCCGCTTTTCATATTTTTGAATATGTTCTCACGGTGGACTAACAGTTGGGTTTGTGTACTTTTTCCGGGTACGAAACCGTGTTGTCCTATATTAAACAAATTATTTTTTATTAAATGTTTCATAATATTTTTCTTCATTACCCTTTCATACACTTTCATAATATGTGATGTTAGACTCACAGGCCTATAATTACTTGCTCAAGTCTTGATCCATTTTTGAAAGTAGGGGTGATATATGCTAATTTGTGCTCATCATAAATCTTGCCTGTATCTACACTTTGTCTTAATAATATTGCAAGTGGCTTTGCGATAGAATGAACTACTTTCTTTAACAAAATAGCAGGGATTCCATCAGGCCCTGCAGCAGCTCCATTTTTAATTTCATTAATTGCCTGCACAATATCAGCTTCATTAATTTCTATGTCAGCTAAATATTCACTATTTTCGTCCCTTACTTCTATATCATTATCTTCATTATCTATTCTAGGGGTGAATTCTCTCTTATATCGTTCTGCCAGTATGTTGCAAATTTCCTTTTTTCATTCGTTAATCTCCCTTCAATTCTCAGAGGGCCTATTTCTATTCTTCTTTTATTCATCTTCTTCGCATATGAGTATAATAGTTTGGGGTTTTGCTTGATATTTAATAGGGTTTTTTCTTACAATTCCCGTTTTTCATTTTCTTTTGATTGTATAATCTTTTGTTCTGCATTTTCTATCTTACTTTTTAGTTCTATAACTTTCCATGCATTTTTTTTCTTTTGCAAGACCTTTTTTCCACTTTCTGATTTTCTGGAACAAGATCCTTCTGTCTCTTGGTATGCATGAATGATGTTTACTTTTCTTCTTCGGTATATATTTATCCACTATTTTCTCTAATATTTTATATAATATCTCCGTATTTACCCTTATGTCATCGCTTACGAAAATGTTATACCATTCTTTGTTTAATTCTTCATTTATTTCTGACCATTTTATATTTTTACTGTAGAAGTTGTATTTTCCATATCCTTCCCACTTTTTCATTTCTTGCTTATCTCTGTTTTCACTTGCTTTGGAATGAACTGTTAATTCTATGACATTATGGTCTGAAATACTCGCATTATAAACTATTATTTCTTTAACATAATTCACCTCGTTCACAAATACTAGGTCTAAAGTATTTTCCTTTCTTGTTGGCAGGTGATTTATTTGTTGGAATGTTGTATTCTAGTAGCATATCTAATAGCTTTTCGAATTGCCTCTTATCTTCTGCACTACTATTACTCCCTTTTTTATATGTATAAGTACATCCACAATCTCCTATTCGTTCTTCCATTCTACGAAAGGAAGTTGAAGTCACCAGATAGGAGAATAGTCCAGTCCTTGTGATTTCTACATATATCATCCAATTTTTCAATTATTAAGTCAAACTCTTTAGTATTAGGAGGTCTATATATTACTATGTTCATTAATTTTTCAGATTCAAATTCTACCGCTATTAGTTCACATTCTGAGTTACTATATTTCTCATATATTTTTCCTTGTTTTTTGTCTTTCCCATATATTGCGGTTCCCCCTTGATTCCTATTTTTTCTATCTGATCTATAAGTTTGGAAACCTTTTATTTGATCATCATTCCCCAGTCTCTTGGGAATACCAGGTTTCACTTATATTCATTATATCTATTTTCTTTTCAATTTGGGTTAGTTCTTCTAAGTACTCTATTTTTCTTTTTGAGTTACTCGTAACTAAACCCTGCGCATTCATCACTATGATGGTTTGCGTGTTTTCTCCTTCATTTAATATTGGTAGTAATAAGGATTTTCCCATGTCTCTTTCCTGTTCTGGTGGATGTTGTTCTTTTTTTCATTTCCAGAAATTCTGACATTAAAAAATACAACTTTTCCATAATATTTGATCTTCCTTCATCATAATTATTCATTTTGTGTCTGAATCTGCAATTTTCTCCGTTTCTGCAATATCCTCTTGCATAATAAATACAGTTATTATCCCTTGAGTAGAATTTTGGAGCTGATGCATTGAAATTTTTTGCTGACATCTCTGCATATCTCATTGGTGGTTTGCTTTTCTCTTTTACCTGATATTCTTGATTTCTCTCTTTATTTGTTTCTTTCTTATTTTGGATTTTATTACTTGGTTGGTTATTTATTTGATTATGATTCATGGCTACAGGGTGCATATATTTGCATTTTTTGTCGAACTTACATCCTTTTCCTTCTTTTAGGTTTTTGCATATTTTTGGATGCAGATCTCTGCAATCATCCCCATATCCATCTAGGTATGCACATTTACCATATATTTCATAGTTGTGACATACCTTAGGATGTTTGTAGTAACATCTTTCTCCAAATCTGCAATTCCCTCTTTTCAAAAGGTTGCAGATTTTGTCTTCTTGTCTATTTTTTCCTCTTTCCCGTCATTGTGTAGATCTGGGTAGAGCCTCTTCGGGATTTGCTTTTCTGTTACCATATCGTAATTTATTTCTTCGTAGGTATGCTGCTTTATTGCCTCATATGTAGTATCAATGAGTATCTCTGCATCCATACTTTTATCTTGTTCTTTGTTTTCCTTATTTTTTTCTGTCATTTCATTTTTGTTTACTTCTCTTCCGTTTTCCTCTTCTTATTCTTCTTGCCTCTTCCTCCTCTTCTTCATCCTCAACTATTTGTACATTCAATCTTGATTTAATAACATTGTCTATCCATGATAGACATGTTGAACAAAAAATTTTTGTATCTTTTCTCATATCTTGTATTACCTCAGCACACTGTGGATGGGTCGGAATGTTGCATGCAGCACATTTTCTGATTAGGTTTTGTGGATTGACTATGCTATACCAAACCTTACACAGTTTGCATGCTTTTGGCATTCTTTTTCCTAATGCGTCAATTAGGATATTCACAAGATTCACCTTATTCATTTTCTTTGTCGGAATATGTTGGTTTATGTATATTTTCTTTATGAGTCTCTTGACCACTTGGATTTTATTTGGAACTTCTTCAATTATTTTCAAGATGTTTTCATTAGATTTGTTCCAGTTTGAAGGATTATATCCTTCTAATATATCTATGAATGCTTTTGTATCTTTTTGGTTAGGACTGTTGCTGATTTCATAGATGAAAAATGCCAGTTCCCTTCCTGCTACCTCATCGTATTGCGAATCTGCTAAACACGCTAAATTACGCCATCTCTTCCCGCAGTTGGAACTTACTGCCATCTTGTTCTGATTTACAGTATTACACTTGATAAACTAACTTAGAAGACGCTTTATCCTACTATTTTCACACTAATCTTATCACCGATAGTTCACGAACACTTCTAGATATTTCTCAAATTCTAGTCGTATGTTAAACTTGTGATATCTGTTGATTAATCTGATTTCACGCGGGAACGTCTCACCAAGCAAGATGGCTACTACAGAAGCAGAGACAGGGGCAGAGGCAGAGACAGGGGCAGAGGCAGAAGCAGAGACTGGGGCAGAGGCAGAAGCAGAGACAGGGGCAGAGGGAGAAGCAGAGACAGGGGCAGAAACAGTAGCTACATATTTCCAAAAGATCCGTGTTTCAGCTAATCTAGGACAATCTAAGACAGCAGCACGGATGACAAGACGCGGCAAACACCTGCTTAAGCCATTAGCCATTGGTCAGTGTGCTACGCTGAGGGTCCCGGATGTCGATCGTGGTCCAACAGATCCTAAAAATCTGTTAGTGGTCATCTCTTGGACCAAAATTTACAGCAGCCGATCTAAGTGCAATCAAACAGCCCCTGATAAAGTCTGAAGAGGTTCCTGATATCTGCCTATCGATTAGAACAGCAACAGCAAGAGCTACTGGTGGGCAAGGATATATAAAGTGTCAATGTACTACTCAATGTACATCAGGACGATGAAGCTGCCTAAGAAAAAAATTTAAATGTAACTCGTGCTGTCACCCGGGTAGATCATGCAAAAATTTCTGATTGGACTCAACTGAACCCTGAGATCTATTGACTTATTTCTCTTTTACTGATATTGCATTAATTATGTTTGTATTTATTCAAATAAATTGGAATTCTTTAAACTGTCTCTACATTAACCATGTTGCATTCTCTTGTAACCTCCCGTGGGTTGTCTGTTGGATTAATTTCCATTTCTACACTAAACCATAATATATGTTTAGATTAGGCAGTCGTATTCACATCAGGCAAAATTGAGCTGCATAATTTGAACAACAGGCATGTTTGGCCTAATATTAACAAATTGTAAACTTTATGCAAACTGCTTGCTTAATGTACACATTAGGCAATTTTCTGACTGGTGTTCATATTAGGCAATTATCCACATTATGCGTAACATATATAAAGGCAAAGGCCACGAAGAAAAGTGAAACGAAGGAGTACTGTGAGGCCTTTTGACTCAAAGTCATTTACTTAGCAGACTGACGGAAATATGAAGATAAGTTTACAAAGAAAGGTTGTATACATTAAGATTACACAGAGCGGTGACTGACAACACAAAAATTTAATTTTGGTAAATAATAAAACCTTTTTCACAGGGTAACTAAGGTGTGTTGTATTCTAGGTACACATTTTCCTTTATAATAATACCTTTCTGTCATGTACAAGACCTTTCTTTGTAAACTTATCTTCATATATATAATTCTGTTAAGTAAAGGACATCGAGTCAGAAGGTCGCGCAGTGCACCTTCGGGGCTTTTGCTTCTATTTGTATATTTATCATGTGCCAAATTTTCGTGATTCAGTAATACATTATGTATGTGTGTAAGTAAATCGAAATCTAATCTAAAATTCTTTGCAGCAACGAAATTACGATGTAGACGAGTGTGAGAAAAAACCCTGTCAAACGGTTTATATTTTCAAACATTTTACGACGGGTCTTGGAATAATACTTTTTTTTTTTCAGATATCTTATATTTAGTTGTATCTATTTCAGTTCTCGGAAAATGAACTGCCTTATTATGGACTCTTGCCCAAAATAGTACCCCCGACAAATATCTCGAAGTTGGAGTGTGGGTGTCTCAGTCCCCGACAAGAAAAGTCAGTTGCCACATAAACTCTGGTGTTGTTTATTGACGTCAATGAATATAAATTGCAAGGCATTATTTGAAAAGACGCAGCGCTTGTGACACTTACGTTATTTCGTGCAAGCTGTCTTACTTTAATGCGTGCTTTTGACCTTATAAAATTGTCACTATCAGCCTTTTATGCGAACACTCAAGGAAACTTAACAAGGACATATACTATATTGACTTGTACGCCTTTTCTATACTTGTTTACAATAGTTTATCCGTTGGTAAATCCTATTTCTAACTATGCTAGATTACATAAAAATTCTAAATAATGCAAATCTGACCAAACACATATAATTATCTCTCTCTCTCTCTCTCTCTCTCTCTCTCTCTCTCTCTCTCTCTCTCTCTCTCTCTCTATATATATATATATATATATATATATATATATATATATGTGTGTGTGTGTGTGTGTATAGAGCGAGAGTGATGGATAGATAGATAGATAATTATATGTGTGTTTGGTCAGATTTGCATAATTTAGAATTTTCACGTAATCTAGCAATTATAGGATTTATATAGGATTCTTTATCTCTATATATATATTATAATATATATATAATATATATATATATATATATATATCACATCGTTTGAATACATGTTTGTTAATACATTTAAAAAAATATTTACATAATAATTCTATGGTTTTTGTCCTAGTCAACATGTCGTCGTTAGAAAAAGGATTTTCAAAGTATAATGAATGTGGAGAATGGGTGAGATACGAATCTGAAAGATGCAAAGTGGAGGAGCAGACTTATGTTTTGGAACTCACAGAGGATGTCATCGAAATAAATCTTCCCAGTCTTTTATACACTGCACCCTAAAGTGAATACATTATAATGGAAGGCAGGGTCAACCAAATACAGTCACCTAGATACACAAACATGTATGTAATATATATATATATATATATATAGTAGACTAGTTGACCAGCCCGGCACTGCCCAGGAAGACTGAATGACAACCGATAAACTCTCTCTCCTCCCAAACCCCCTCTACTCTCTCTCTCTTTCTCCCTTTCCTTTTAAGATAATTGCTTCAGTTACATTGCCCAGTATTTTTGACATTCTATATTTCACCACTTCTCAACCCACTCCTATTGGGGCTGAACTTATACTTGAAGGGCATCGGATGAGTCTCTGTTCATCCCAGCAACCTCAAAAACTATGGATTAGACCCTAAAATATTCATAATTTTTAAAATTTTATTTTTCACCCCTTTTCCACCCCGTTCCTATTGGGGCTGAACTTGGACTTGAAGGGTTTTGGGAGTGTCAACATTCATCTCAGCATTCTCAAAAGTTATGAATGAGACACTAATATCTGTAGCTATTGGTTATTTTAGATGTCACCACCTTCCCACTTAAACTTCAAGGACATTAGGAGTGTTACTATTCATCTCAGCAACCTAGAAAAATATAAATTAGACACTAATATCTGTTGTTTTCAGTTATTTTCATCCCCTTCCCATCCCTCCTCACCCCCATTCCTATCGAGGCTGAATTTGGAGTTGAAGGCCATTAGGAGTGTTACTATTCAACTCACCCACCTCCAAAACTATGGATTAGGCACTAATATCTGTCATTTTTACATTTCACCCCTTTCCACCCCGCTTCCTATTGGGGCTAAGTTAAGTATTTCTTGGTTTAACCAGACCACTGAGCAGGTTAACAGTTCTCCTAGCGCTGGCCCAAAGGATCAGATACTTTTTTGCATGGCTAGAACCAATTTGGTTACCTAACAACGGGACCTACGGCTTATTGTGAGATCCGAACCATGTCATATCAAGAAATGAATTTCTAATCACCAGAAATAAATTCCTCTGATTCCACATTGGCAGAATGGAGAATCAAACTCACCACCACAGAATTGGTAGGTGAGCATGTAACCCACTCGTCCAATGAGGAACTTCCTATTGGGGCTAAACTTGGATGTAAAGGGCATTGCAAGTGTCACTATTCATCTCAGTGACCTCAAAAACTATGGATTCGACGCTAATATCTGTCTTTTTCAGTTTTTTTACATCACCCTCTTCCAACCCCTCCCTATAGCCTCGTTGACACGGGGCTAGTTTAGCAGTCTCTAGTGCTAGCAACCTGTGAACTACCCCTCTACGTACCCAATTTCAATGAAAAATTAGTAAGCTTGCCACTTGCTGGGACAGTCCGGGCTAGTGGTAAGTGAAGTTGATGTCCTGGCTACTTTACTAGCTACTTGCTGGTTATGTGACCCACTAGCGGCCACAACTATCCCCGTATCAACAGCAAGTTGCAGTTTCGCTGGACAGTTGTCATCACCTTCTCCGAGCTCAAACTGGTGCTAGAAGCGCAATCCAGATGAAATTCCCAAGTTTTGGAAATATATGATTAATATGAATGCCTGTGGGATATAAGGCACACACATTACATGAATAGGAACAAGCATGACATGGCTATGAATATGTAAGCCAAAGTCAAAATCAAGGAAGGCCTTCATGTTTTCTATGTAGATTTTTTTAATGAAGAAAATTAAGGTTATTAAAAACTATAGAGAGGAACTGGTGAAAATTGAAAAATCAAAGAAAAGTGGAGCAGGATTGGATGATATTTACCAGCCTCAACTATTATGGTTCAAGAAAGCTGACGCCTTCCTATGCAATGTAACAGTAAGCTGTGTTTTATCCTTAAATAACTTTATGTTTTAGCATGTTTCATTTTATTTCCTGTCAGTAAATTATGATGCAGGTTGAATTAATCCCTAGACAAAATTAGGACTATCTGGATGTCAAATGAGTTAATGTTGCTTTTCCTCTGTTACTACATAAAGGAGGCTACGGCCTTTCACAGTGATGTCATACATGATTAATCGTAGATTATTTAATAATGATAAATGAGTGAAGCCATGGTGAAATTGATCTAATTTCGTGGCTAAGACCCACCCACTATATTCTTAAAGTTTTGCTTGTGAGGTTATAGGTTGCGAAAGGATAATAACATCACCCTCATGCGCATGTGCCTTTTATATTCTGTAGGATCTTACAACGCTCCTGATTGGCTGTTGATAAGCCAATCACAGGGCTGGAAACTTTCAGTCGCTCAAGAGAGGTCACATGGGCAGGATGTGTGTTCCGCCTGTCCTGAGGGATACGTTTGAAAGACATATCCCTCAGGAGAGGTGGAACATACATCCTGCCCATGTGAACTTTCGAGAGACTGAGAGTTTCCAGCCCTGTGATTGGCTTATCAACAGCCAATCAGGAGCGTCGTTAGGGACGGGCCTAGGCATCAAATGTAAGGTTGATGTTTAGTAGCACTAGCAGCTACTAAACTAGCCCCGTGTCAATGAGGTTTATTGTAGCTGAACTTGTACTTGAAGGGCTTCAGGAGTGTCTATTCATCTCAGTGACCTCGAAATCTGTGGATTAGACACTAATATCTATTGTTTTGGGTTATCTTTACATGTCATCTCACCCTCCTTATTGTGGCTAAACTTGGACTTGACTGTGACCTCGAAAACTACGGTTAAACACTAATATCTGTTGTCGTTTTCAGTTATTTTTACGTCACCCCCTTCCCTACTCGGGCTAAACTATGACTTAAGGGCATAGGGAATATCACTAATAGGGCCTCCATACACGGAACGATTGTACGAGTGATTGCCAGAATGATTGTCGTTATCGACAAACACACACACACCATTCAGAGTGTGAACGATCTCCACACCGATTTCAGTCTGAACAAAGATTTTGTCTCTGGGAGACATGGCATCATCTCAAGAAGAGACGGGCGTAATAGCGTTATATCGGCAGACAAACGCATACATTGAGCGACCTGTGTATGACAGACATAAGTCGCAAGCCAGCAACCTGGTCGTGACAGATTTCCGCTGAGATAGTTCAGACTTTTTTTCAATAATTGATACGGTTGTCAGAATAATACACACATATATATACATATATATAATTTTGACACTTTTCCACGGGAAAAGTAATGGAGTATAGTAATGAAGGCTGAAAGTGGCAGCGTCATTCCTGAATGTCTTGTAGATGCCACTGAAATTTAAATAAACGAGTCTTTGCTGTGGCAAGGAAAATCTAAAGGCTATATCGTAACAGATTAAGCCCATGTATGTTTATCTGTGGTTACCGCCGTTTCAGCGAACCTTGAACTAACCTACTGTTTGAGGTTAGCATTTGGTTTGCTACAAAAATAACGTTAGCTGTATGTTGCAGTCTTGCGGGAACGTTAGTCGTCAAACTATCTATTTCAAGATGTTAGGACAACGTTGTTTCAGCGTTATGTGATAACACTTTACAAATTGTCATTGATATTAACGATCTTCCCCATTAAATACACTCTACAGAATTTGATATATTTCCTGAGAAGGTTATAATGTTACTTGTTATTGATAATAACCTTTACACAATACCTACGTGGCTGCAACGTTAAACTGACATTGCCTGCCAACCTTCTTCCTAGAAATGGATTTAGTGCTATTCGACGTGCGTGATAAGGTCAAATTTACCATTAAGCATCATCTTCTTCTGTAGAATCGCCGCTGAGATTACTCTTATAGACTCTGATGTCAATCATAATAAGATTTTGTTGATATTAAATCGGAGATTCAAATTTCCCGCGATAGTAGTTCGATGTTTGGCTACAACGAGTAGCTGGCTGGCGCACCGTGTTTAGTTTATGGCGGGAATTTTGTTGTTTACAGGTAAGTTGTAGTAGGAATATGTTTTATTTAGCGTATATTACTTGCATTAAGGCCTTTATAAACCAACAAACAACAACAACAGAAGCCGTGGATGGGAGACAGCTACAGCCAGCAACAGAGGGTACCTACCTACTAATACGTATATGCTGTTCTGGTAGGTCAAAATAATGTTGACCTACTGGTCATTTGGGTAAATCTTTACCCTGTAGTTTAGGTCCGTATCGATTTCGATATATATTGTTTAATTTTCCAGTGTTTTTCAATTTGGTTCATTAATATGCTTTGAAAGTTTTCTGATATTCATTATCTCCATATCACCAAAAATAAGAAAGTAACAGATATAAATAGGCTGGTTCTGTCCACAAATGAAACCATCAGACAGTCAGTCAGTCAGTGTCTCCATTCCATAGGCTATACCTATTAGCACATACAGGTACGGGGGATATGGAATATGGGAGCTGCAGCCCCAATCTAGGACTAGGTTAAGTCAGTAGGGGCAAATGGTTCATCTGGGAAGGTTACTATAGGTAAAAAGTATTTGGTTAGCCTAGCTGCTTTCCAAAAGTAGGCTAATGTGGTGATGTTGATCGAGGGTTACTACCTATAGCAGAAGATAATAAGAGTAGGAAATGAAGAATATCATGTTTTATGCAAGGATGGTATGTACCTAGCCTACTACTATAGCTAAATCCGCCAAACCTAACCTCTTAGCTGGGGGCTTCGCCTCCTTTTTTTTTTTTTTTTTTTTTATTACCGTATTAGCCTAATCGGATACATATTGCTGATATTGCCATCCCAGCAGTTTTCTTTATTTTTCTTTATGTAAAAAAAAGTAACTTTAAATTTCTTAACCTAACATATGAAATAGTAAGTTAAAAGCTTTTTTTATATTATTAGGCTAGATTGAGGCTAGGTTAAGAAATGTTTGGTTAGGTTGTGTTTTTACATAGAGAAAAAAAAAAAAACTGCTGAGGCCATCGTTCTTGTTATGAAAAATTTCATGCTTTACCATATCTATGTATATTAATTTGGCACAGGATATTGTTACGGAGCTGTATACTGATCGCGATAGATATTGGTACGGCTGTGATTTGCGCATGCGTCTATTTCAGACTTCCTGCCGTACAAATAACATGGTGTGGTTGGGGTACGTCAGATTCTGTCAGTGGTGCCGTAATGCGATCTTGACTTGCTGTAGGTACGGCAGTTAGCCGTATCCTCTACCGGTTTGCTAATCAAACAGCAGTTGCCGTACAATTGCTAAGAGCTATAAGTACGACAGTAGAGGATCAACGACAGTAGTAATAATAGTCGAAATGAATAGTTTCGCTGAACCTGTTCAATTCAATATGTCAAAGAGGAGCACCATACTGTCATCACCAAAGCATCAAAATATTTTGACAGTAAATAAAAATATAACAAATTACAATAATACTTAAACATACTTAGATATTATATATAATGCCTTCAGTGCACCTCTTTCGGTGCAATGTAGGCATTACTTTAAGCTAAGGTTCTTTGCAGCGTCCCTTCGGCCCTTAGCTGCATACCCTTTTATTCCCTTTACTGTACCTCCGTTCATGTTCTATTTCTTCTATCTTGCTGTCCACCCTCTCCTAACACTTGCTTCATAATGCAACTGCTTTGAGGTTTTCCTCCTGTTACACCTTTCAAACCTTTTACCGTCGATTTTCGTTTCAGCGCTGAATGACCTTAGCTGCCCCAGTGCTTGGCATAATGCCAAAATAATCTATATCTATTTATAACAACAGATGAGCTTATGAATCAGAGTTAATTAACTAATTACGGCACATATCTCTATGTTCAATTTAAACATTGGTCAGCTGACACGCGTTTCAACTTATAACAAGTATAAAATGCCATCTTACCTCAGTAGTTTTCAAGATCTGATGATGGACAGACAAATTGCCATTTCAATAGATTTCTTTTATAAAAAGCTAACTCTTAAAAAAACAATATACTTACAACGCAACACAACGTTTCCTGAAAACGCATCTTAGTCCTACTGTGCCCCAGACATAATTTCCTTCTCACTTAAATAAAAGTAACACTTTTCCCATTACACATACATATATACGTTTGTTACAAATATAATAAAAAGGATAGTAAAACTACAGAATGCTACCGAGGCCTCTCTCCAAGGTTGGTAGTACTAATCAAAGTTCATTTTGTGTGTGGTAGTTACCGAACCAGAAAGGAGCGATAGTATTAAATTTTATAAAGAAAGAAAGAAAAAACTGACGACTACTGCTGACGATAATTTCATAATTTGGGACAGCAGTGCGAGTCTACGTCTGTTGTACTCCTTTTCATGTTTTAGCCTTTTAGGTTATCATAGTCCTAGTCATCGTCATCGTACGCTTAACCATCTATACTCTGTTTTTTTTTTTCCATCTGTCCATCCGCCTGTGGTGTTTGCGCATGGCAGCACTGCGTCCCGGGCTTTATATAATATCACATGTACACCCAGATATCCTTTTATTTACCTAAAATTAAGACAGCGCAACTATTTAAAGCCCGGGACGCAGTGTTACCATGCGCGACCACCACAGGCGGATGGACAGATGGAAAAAAACAGAGTATAGTTTTCCTCCAAGCAGAGTCTATTCGCCATTGAATCTATCCTTTAAAAGAGATCTGGAAGTCAACGTAAGATTTCTGCCCAATGAACGCTTGGTTTTCAACTTGATTTCGTTGTTTCTGTATGAGCTGACAGCGTTGCTACTTCTTGTGATAATTTGAAAGTGGCATTCACTCTAGTTATGAAGAAAGATGGTATAGAATGGTACCACTATAAGGATTTGCTTGTGTGTGTGCGCGCGCGCGCGTCGTGTGTGTTTGTATTTGTGTGTGCATACTTGTTGCAAACGTTCAGTAGAACTAAAGAATTCATTGAAGAATCATTTGAGTCGGGGGACTTTTGTTAACAATTATAAATTGCTTGTGAAAATGATTTCTGAAAAATTAACCATCACAAACACAAGTCGCTAATGGAACTCTCTCTCTCTCTCTCTCTCTCTCTCTCTCTCTCTCTCTCTCTCTCTCTCTCTCTGATTAGAGATCTCTTCATTCTGTATTTCCCATTACCTTCTGTTATTACTTCTTTCCAATGAACGGCAGAATACTATTCTTTGGAAGCTTGAATTTCAAGTCAATGGACCCTGTGGTGGTCGGCTTGTTCTATACGAATGAGGTTCATCTTTAGAATAATAATAATAACTTTGAGACTACAACGGTCCCCTAGAAAGGCTAAAAAGGTTAAAATAAAACGGACGATAAACAAGTTCACGAAATCAGGAAACAGAAAACTTGTTAATGGTATCAGACATCCGGTGCCTACTCCTGAAGAAACAAGTGGACAGCGTCACGCACGAGTTCTGCGTCAGTGAATTATTATTACCACATAATTCACGTTACTCATTGGCATAATGATTGTTGACGGACGTGCGAATTGTTAGGGGCAGTTGGGGCGGGCAACCAGAGGTCCCGTCCTTGCCCAAGGCCGAAAAAATAAGAAAAAGGTAGAAAGGAAAGTGGGTTTTATAAATCGTATTCATATGGAACAAACCCACCAAATTCAAGCTTCCAAAGAATATTATGGTGTTCATTAGAAAGTAGTAACAGAAAGTAACGGATAAACAGACAGAAGAGACTAGTAAATGGAAAAGAAAAAATAAATGGACAAATAAATAAACATACTCGTAAAATGTAAGGAGATTATAAAATACACACTGTTAACAGTCATTTCACGTTGATCTATTCTTCCTCACAGCTGTGGCCATCACTATTTCCTGTAAGGAGAAAAAGCTCAAGTTCCTGAATAAGGCTTTTTCGAAAAAAGAACTATCTGGTCACGGTTTGTGATCCTGAAAAAACATCATCATTAACTGTTGCAACATCACGTATATTACGCCCACACACACGTGCGCACGCGCGGTATGCTTGCGTAAGGGCTGTCATTATTGCCATGAGTGAGTGGTGGGTCTCAATATTCCCTTTCAGGTGTGTGCATTCCTGCTTCAGTATACTTTTGATTCATTCGTGTCCTTTGGCGTTCCTCGTGAGTAGACAGCATGTCCAAAAGGTGAGCAGTCTTTGGGACATTATATCACACACACACACACACACACACACACACACACACACATACCTAGATGGACAGAATAATATTAATATAAACCTCAATTGAAGCATTACACACTAAGCATAACAGTACACACATTAGATTCCCTATTCCAAATGGAGTGATTTCACATGCACTGTCTTATGTAAATATACCAATAAACTTTTTCTACGCAAAAACAGTCTCTCCTTCTCTCTTGCTTGGTGAGACGTACCCGCGTGAAGTCACAATAATCAACAGATATCACAAGTTTAACATACGACTAGAATTTGAGAAATATCTAGAAGTGTTCGTGAACTATCGGTGATAAGATTAGTGTGAAAATAGTAGGATAAAGCGTCTTCTAAGTTAGTTTATCAAGTGTAATACTATAAATCAGAACAAGATGGCAGTAAGTTCCAACTGCGGGAAAAGGTGGCGTAATTTGGCGTGTTTAGCAGATTCGCAATACGATGAGGTAGCAGGAAGGGAACTGGCATTTCTCATCTATGAAATCAGCAACAGTCCTAACCAAAACGATACAAAAGCATTCATAGATATATTAGAAGGATATAATCCTTCAAACTGGAACAAATCTAATGAAAACATCTTGAAAATAATTGAAGAAGTTCCAAATAAAATCCAAGTGGTCAAGAGACTCATAAAGAAAATATACATAAACCAACATATTCCGACAAAGAAAATGAATAAGGTGAATCTTGTGAATATACTAATTGATGCATTAGGAAAAAGAATGCCAAAAGCATGCAAACTGTGTAAGGTTTGGTATAGCATAGTCAATCCACAAAACCTAATCAGAAAATGTGCTGCATGCAACATTCCGACCCATCCACAGTGTGCTGAGGTAATACAAGATTTGAGAAAAGATACAAGAATTTTTTGTTCAACATGTCTATCATGGATAGACAATGTTATTAATCAAGATTGAAATGTACAAATAGTTGAGGATGAAGAAGAAGAGAGGAAGAAGAAGAAGAAGAAAAAGAAGAAGAGGAAAACGGAAGAGAAGTAAACAAAAATGAAAGACGAGAAAAAATAAGGAAAACAAAGAACAAGATAAAAGTATGGATGCAGAGATACTCATTGATACTACATATGAGGCAATAAAGCAGCATACCTACGAAGAAATAAATTACGATATGACAACAGAAAAGCAAATCCCGAAGAGGCTCTACCCAGATCTATACAATGACGGGAAAGAGGAAAAATAGACAAGAAAGACAAAATCTGCAACCTTTTGAAAAGAGGGAATTGCAGATTTGGAGAAAGATGTTACTACAAACATCCTAAGATATGTCAAAACTATGAAATATATGGTAAATGTGCATACTTAGATGGATATGGGATGATTGCAGAGATCTGCATCCAAAAATATGTAAAAACCTAAAAGAAGGAAAAGGATGTAAGTTCGACAAAAATGCAAATATATGCACCCTGTAGCCATGAATCATAATCAAATAAATAACCAACCCAAGTAATAAAATCCAAAATAAGAAAGAAACAAATAAAGAGAGAAATCAAGAATATCAGGTAAAAGAGAAAAGCAAACCACCAATGATATGCAGAGGTGTCAGCAAAAATTTCAAAGGCATCAGCGCCGAAATTCTACTCAAGAGATAATAACTGTATTTATTATGCAAGAGGATATTGCAGAAACGGAGAAAATTGCAGATTCAGACACAAAATGAATAATTATGATGAAGGAAGATCAAATATTATGGAAAAGTTGGATTTTTTAATGTCAGAATTTCTGGAAATGAAAAAAAGAACAACATACCAGAACAGGAAAGAGACATGGGAAAATCCTTATTACTATCAGTATTAAATGAAGGAGAAAACACGCAAACCATCATAGTGATGAATGCGCAGGGTTTAGTTACGAGTAACTCAAAAAGAAAAATAGAGTACTTAGAAGAACTAACCCAAAATGAAAGAAAATAGATATAATGAATATAAGTGAAACCTGGTATTCCCAAGAGACTGGAATGATGATCAAATAAAAAAAAAAGGGTTCCAAACTTATTGATCAGATAGAAAAAATAGGAATCAAGGGGGAACCGCAATATATGGGAAAGACAAAAAACAAGGAAAAATATATGAGAAATATAGTAACTCAGAATGTGAACTAATAGCGGTAGAATTTGAATCTGAAAAATTGATGAACATAGTAATATATAGACCTCCTAATACTAAAGAGTTTGACTTAATAATTGAAAAAAAATTGGATGATATATGTAGAAATCACAAGGACTGGACTATTCTCCTATCTGGTGACTTCAACTTTCCTTTCGTAGAATGGAAAGAACGAATAGGAGATTGTGGTTGTACTTATACATATAAAAAAGAGAGTAATAGTAGTGCAGAAGATAAGAGGCAATTTGAAAAGCTATTAGATATGCTACTAGAATACAACATTCAACAAATAAATCACCTGCCAACAAGAAAGGAAAATACTTTAGACCTAGTATTTGTGAACGAGATGAATTATGTTAAAGAAATAATAGTTTATAATGCGAGTATTTCAGACCATAATGTCATAGAATTAACAGTTCATTCCAAAGCAAGTGAAAATAGAGATAAGCAAGAAATGAAAAAGTGGGAAGGATATGGAAAATACAACTTCTACAGTAAAAATATAAAATGGTCAGAAATTAATGAAGAATTAAACAAAGATTGGGATAACATTTTCGTAAGTGATGACATAAGGGTAAATACGGAGATATTATATAAAATATTGGAGAAAATAGTGGAAAAAAAAAATATATACCGAAGAAGAAAAGTAAACATCATTCATGCATACCAAGAGACAGAAGAATCTTGTTCCAGAAAATCAGAAAGTGGAAAAAAGGTCTTGCAAAAGAAAAAAATGCATGGAAAGTTATAGAACTAAAAAGTAAGATAGAAAATGCAGAACAAAAGATTATACAATCAAAAGAAAATGAAAAACGGGACTTGGAAGAAAAAAACCCTATTAAATATCAAGCAAAACCCCCAAACTATTATACTCATATGCGAAGAAGATGAATAAAAGAAGAATAGAAATAGGACCCTCTGAAGATTGAAGGGAGATTAACGAATGAAAAAAAGGAAATTTGCAACATACTGGCAGAACGATATAAGAGAGAATTCACCCCTAGAATAGATAATGAAGATAATGATATAGAAGTAAGGGATGAAAATAGTGAATATTTAGCTGACATAGATATTAATGAAGCTGATATTGTGCAGGCTATTATGAAATTAAAAATGGAGCTGCTGCAGGGCCTGATGGAATTCCTGCTATTTTGTTAAAGAAAGTAGTTCATTCTATCGCAAAGCCACTTGCAATATTATTAAGACAAAGTGTAGATACAGGCAAGATATATGATGAGCACAAATTAGCGTATATTACCCCTACTTTCAAAAGTGGATCAAGACTAGAGGCAAGTAATTATAGGCCTGTGAGTCTAACATCACATATAATGAAAGTGTATGAAAGGTAATGAAGAAAAATATTATGAAACATTTAATAAAAAATAATTTGTTTAATAAAGGAACAACCATGGTTTCGTACCCGGAAAAAGTACACAAACCCAACTGTTAGTCCACCGTGAAACATATTCAAAAATATGAAAAGCGGAAATGAAACAGATGTGGTTTATTTAGACTTTGCAAAAGCTTTTGATAAAGTAGACCATAATATATTTAGCGAAGAAAATTAGAAAACACAATATCGTGGATAAAGTAGGAAGATGGTTAAAAGAATTTTTACATAACAGAAAACAGATAGTTATTGCAAACGACGAGAAATCGGATGAAGCCAAGGTAATATCTGGTGTGCCGCAAGGTACGGTGTTTTAGCTGCAATACTGTTTGTTATTATGATTGAAGACATAGACAATAATGTTAAGGATTCGGTAGTGAGTAGTTTCGCAGATGACACAAGAATAAGTAGAGAAATTACTTGTGATGAAGATAGGAACGCTCTACAAAGAGACCTTAACAAAGTATATGATTGGGCAGAGGTAAATAGGATGGTATTTAACTCTGATAAATTTGAATCAATAAATTATGGAGACAGAGAAAGAAAGCTATATGCATATAAGGGACCTAATAATGAGACCATCACAAATAAGGAAGCAGTTAAAGACCTTGGTGTGATGATGAATAGGAACATGTTATGCAATGATCAAATAGCAACTCTGTTGGCAAAATGTAAAGCAAAAATGGGAATGTTGTTACGGCACTTCAAAACAAGAAAAGCTGAACACATGATTATGCTTTATAAAACATATGTTCGTAGTCCACTTGAATATTGCAATATGATATGGTACCCACACTATCAAAAGGATATTGCACAAATAGAGAGTGTACAAAGGTCCTTTACAGCTAGAATAGAAGAAGTTAAGGACCTAGACTACTGGGAAAGACTACATTCTTAAAATTATATAGTCTGGAAAGGAGAAGAGAACGCTACATGATAATTCAGGCATGGAAACAGATAGAAGGAATAGCAGAAAATATCATGGAACTAAAAATATCAGAAAGAGCAAGCAGAGGTAGATTAATAGTGCCCAAAAATATACCAGGAAAAATAAGGAAAGCACACAGGACATTAATCCACTACGCACCAGCATCGATAATGCAGCGTCTATTCAATGCGTTGCCAGCTCATCTGAGGAATATATCAGGAGTGAGCGTAGATGTGTTTAAGAATAAGCTCGACAAATATCTAAACTGCATCCCAGACCATCCAAGATTGGAAGATGTAAAATATACCGGAAGATGTACTAGCAACTCTCTGGTAGACATTAGAGGTGCCTCACACTGAGGGACCTGGGGCAACCCGAACAAGATGTAAGGTCTGTAAGGTAAGGTCTCTGAACTTATTGAATGGAAAGCCTTAAACCCAAAAGAAGGAACAAATGAAGAATTCCAGACCTTTGGGGCAAATGAGAGAGAGAGAGATATTTCAGCAATTTATAACACCAAGAGTCAAGACATAATTAAAAATCTTTCAGAATCTTTCCTGCTATATTTCGATAAATCAAAATATCTCTTGTGGAATATAGAAAATCAACGAAAAATCGAGAGAGTGAGAGAAGAGAGTATATGAACTGGATACTTCAGATATGGATTCCAGTTTGAAGGTTTGAAGAAAATGTAGCCTTACCTAACCTTGGCAACAGCTGTTGTTAGGACGTTGTTGTCCAACATTGTTCGAAATACGGAAGAATAGTCATCTTGTTTGCTGTGGCTGCCTACTCGCTGATGAGATTTCCCTCCTGACTAATGATGATAGAGCTAAACAGCCCAAGGAAAAGGAACTGAACTAAAGAACTGCGGCCTTGCGAGACGCCATCCAGTGCCAGAGAGCAGTGCGTGAACTTTGACAGGACAATTCTTCGGCTACAACAGAGGCTCGACTACCAAGAAGAGATGCAGAAGGTGGGCGGAAGTGAAGAACGCGTTCGTGAAATCCAGATCACTCAGGAGGTGTTGCAACAGCAAGCCTTGCAAGAGAGGGCCCACTCGCTCGAAACTGGAACGGTGTTTCTGAAAAGGGAAAACGACCACGAGAAGAGGGAGAAACGGCAGCTGGAAGACAAGATCCTGAATATGGCAGAAGAAAATCAGCAGCTGAAGGACAACGCGAAGGAACTCGGGCAGAGAAACTATGCCGTATGTGAGAGGATAAGGGAACTGATTGGGCAGTTGGCAGGAGCAGACTGCCTGCTTGAGAGGCTCGAGAAACTCCTACGACAGAAGGAGAAAGACCTGCAGCTAAAGATGGCAGAAGAGGCGCGGATAGCGAGGCTCATCCAGGAACAAAAAGACGCGACCGAAAAGCGGGAATCCGACAGGAAAGACCTCTAGTTGAGGTTCCAGAGCCTGCAGAAGGAAGTGGAAGACCTCTGGAAGGAAAACTGTGGACTCCAATGTGAAGTTGAGGCTGCGAAACACAAGAGGAATTGGCTGGCATTGCCTTCTAGAGAAAGGAAATCGTCGCTGGAGAGGAAGGCCATTGTCCAAAGCGAACAGAATGGCCAGCTGGAAGATGAGGTTGGACAGCTGCGAGGAGCGAAGGACAAATTGGTCCGCAACCTGAAGAACTTTCATGAGATATAAGACGCCTGGAGGAGGACCACTGGAAACAGCAGTTGAAATGGAGCTATCAACTCTATGCTGGCCTCACGAAGACGGATCAGATGTGAAAATTTTGAGGAGAATGTTTTTTGTATGGAAAGTTTGATATTTATTTTGCAATAACTTTGCTTTGTTAACCTTGAATGGACATAAAGATGATAAAAAGTTTTCTTAGAGTTTAATTGATTCCTGGAAGGGAAAAAAAGGGAAGATTATGGAAACCATGAAGAAAATGAGGGGATTCGTGGAGGTGCCGGGAGAAGAACCAGGATTCAGAGAAGCCCCTGGAGAATTAAGAGGATTCAATAGGATTTGTAGAGTGCCAGGACAAGAACTAGAGGATTCAGAGAAGCCCCAGGAGAATTGAGAGGATTCAGTGGCATATTTGGTTCTAAGGAAAAACATAGATGTTGCTCTCTGCAGGGACTGGTGGGCGAGGCCTGCCCTGGGACGGGTGGGTGATGTCCACCACGTGTCCCGGGATGGGCGGGCTGGTCCAAGGACAGGTGGGCGATGTCTGCCACGTGTCCTGGGACAGGCGGGCTGGGTCTGCCACGGGTCCCGGGACGGGCGGGCCGAGCCTGCCATGAGTCCCGAGAGGGGCGGGAGATGTCTGCCACGTTTCCTGAGATAGGCGGGCCGGGACTGCCAAGGGACCTGGGACGGCCGGGCGATGTCAACCACGGGTCCTAGGATGGGCAGGCCGGGTTTGCCACAGGTGGCGATGTCTGCTACGGGACAGGGGTAATGTCAGCCACAGGTCCTGGGATGAGCAGGCCAGGTCCCGGGAGAGGCGGGTGATGTTCGCCACAGTTTCTGGGATGGGTGGGCCGTGCCTGCCACTGGTCCTGGGATGGGCGGGCCGGACCCACCACGGGCCCCGGGATGGGTGGGCAATGTCCGGGACGGGTGGGCCGGACCCACCACAGGTCCTGGGATGGCCGGGCAATGTCTGCCACGTGTCCCTGGACAGGCAGGCCAGGCCCACTACAGGACTTGGGACGGGCGGACGATGTCCACCATGTGTGTTACGACAGGCAGGCCGTGCCTACCACGGATCCCATGATGTGCAGGCTATGTCTGCCACAAGTCCTGGGACGGGCTGGGGATGCCCGCCACAGGTCCTGGAACAGGTGGGCTGGACCCACCATGGGTGCCGTTGATGGGCGGGCTATGTCTGCCACGTGTCCTTGGATGAGCGGGTGATGTCCGCAATGTGTCATGGGACGGAGGACCGGGTCTGGGCCCGCCATGGGTCCTGGGATGGACCAGCGATGTCCACCACGAGCCCCAGGATGGGCGGGCGATGTCGGCCATGTGTCCTGGGACCTTTGGGATGGGTCCCACGATAGGCAGGCGATGTCCGCCACAAGTCCTGGGACAGGTGGGCCAGGCGCACCTTAGGTCCCAGGAAGGGATGGCAATGTCCGCGAAGTGTCCAGGGATGGGTGGACCAGGCCCGCCACAGGTCCTGGAATGGGTGGGCAATGTCTGCCACGGGTACCGGGATGGGTGGGCAATGTCTGCCAAGTGACCTGGAATGGGCAGGCCGGGCCCACCACAAGTATCAGGATGGTTGGGTGGTGTTCGTCATGTTTCCCTGGATGGGTGGGACGATGTCTGTCAAGTGTCCTGGGACAGGGGGGCCGGGCCCGCCACGGGTCCCAGGATGGGCGGGTGATGTCTGGCACATATCATGGAACAGGCGGGTGATGTCTGCCACGTGTCCTGGGACAGGCGGGTGATGTCCACCGTGTGTCCCGGGACGGGCGGGCAATGTCCACCATGTGTTCCGGGACGAGCGGGCAAGGCCTGCCACCAGTCCCGGGATGGGCGGGCATTGTCCGCCACTGGTCCCGGGACGGGTGGGCAATGTCCGCCACGTGACCCTAGACGGGCAGGCTGGGCCCACCACGGGTCCCAGGATGGGCGGGCGATGTCCGCCACAAGTCCCGGAACAGGCCCTCCGCGGGTTCCGAAAGAGGTGGGCCGGGTCCGCCACGGGTGCTGTGATGGGCAGGCGATGTCTGCAATGGGTCCCGGGACAGGCGGGCGATGTCCTCCACTGGTCCCAGGACTGCCAGTTTATGCCCGCCATAGGTCCCAGGAGAGTCTGGCGATGTCTGCCTGCCACGGGTCCCAGGATGGCCGGGCCGGGGTAGGCGGGCGATGTCTGCCATGGGTCTTGGGATGGGCTGGCCGGGCCTGCCACAAGTGCCATGATGGTCGGGTGATGTCCGCTACTGGTCCTGGGATGGGCAGGCCGGGCCTACCACGGGTGCCGGGACAGGTAGGTGATATCTGCCACAGGTGCCTGGAGACGGGCAGGCGATGTCCGCCACGGGTCCTGGGATGGGCGGGCCAGGTCCGCCACGGGTACAGGGACAGCAGGGGTCGTATGTTCCCCCGGCCACGGGTTCCAGGGACGGGTAGTCCGCCCAAGGGTTCCCGGATGGGCGAGTCGGGCCGGACGGGGGCTATGTCCGCCACGGGTCCAGGGACGGGTGTCCGCCAAGGGTCCCGGGATGGGCAGGCTGGGCCAGCTATGGGTCCCGGGAGAGGCGGGCGATGTCTGCCATGAGTCCTGGGATGGGCGGGCTGGTCCCGCCTTGGGTGCTGGGATGTGCGGGTGATGTCTGCCACGGGTCCTGGGACAGACGGGCTGGGCCCATCACAGGTGCTGGGACGGGATGCCATGTCCACCACAGGTCCCCGGCGGGAGGGCCAGGCTCACCAAGGTCCTTGGATGGGCGGGTGATGTCTGGCACGTGTTCTGGGATGGGAGTGCCAGGCAGGCCGCACTGCCATGGGTCCAGGGATCGGTGGGCGATGTCCGTCGCGGGTCCCAGGACGGGTGGGCCTGACCCGCTGCAGGTCTCGGGACAGGCGGGCGATGTCTGCCGCTGGTCCCAAGACGGCCAGGCTTGTCCCACCGCGGGTCCTGGGACGGGTGGGTGATGTCTGCTGCAGGTTCCAGTGTGGGCGGGCCGGCCCCGCCACGGGTCCTGAGACGGGCAGGTGATGTCTGCTGTTGGTCCCGGGACGGGCGGGCAATGTTCGCTGCAGGTCTAGGGATGGGCGGGCCGGGCCCACCACGTGTCCCGAATGGGCGGGCGATGTCTGACAATGTGTGGGCAGAGTCGGTTCACTCACCAGAATGGATGAACTGATAGAATTACTTCAAGTTCTTCCAACTGGCTGAGCGATGACTGTGTGGTGGATGGGTAAGCAACGATTTTATGACAGTTCGGTGCTGGATTTCTCTTAGTAAGTACCCCAACAGCTCGGACCGGAACATAAATAAACTTTGTATAGGCCTAATTCATTTCATTAGACCCTGCAGCTCTAATTTTTTTTATAATAAAAAAATATTTATGTGATACAGATAATTTGCAATAGGCCTAGGCTAGTGCCCTGCCTTTTTACAAAAGGTGTTACTAGTGTTACTGTCCATTTCAAAAACTGAACGCATTCTTTCATATTGTATATGAATATGCGTCTTTTCAAATTTATATTTAGATCATACTCTTTTACGCCTTTTTTTTATACAATTAATGAGTGAATTATCGCAGCCGCTAGTCTATACAGGTCAACCTAATCAGCTAGCGGAGTTTCCATCGCTGCTATATAGTATTGCCACGATAAAATCAAGACCAGAACTGAGGACGATGACCTCGATTGACGGTCCGAATGACAGTTCTGCTTTTTTCATGTGGACGATCACTCGTCGAAAGGTCGCTGATGAACTGGCAGGTAAACCTGAAAGCGAATACCTGGTCTTATGTTGACTTTGCATTTGCCATCGTTGACAGCAGTGACTGAGTTGAACTTTAAAGTTTCGAGAACTATCAGTCTTTCCTTCAGCGTATTCCCCAAACTAGTACTTCATATAATGGTTCCAAAAATTGTTTATTTCTGGAACACTTAGAAACTACAAATGCTTTTCCTGGGGGAGTGGGGCGGGTTTGGGTAGGTACGACATTGTAGATGAAGAGTGATTTTGCAATTCGTCCGTGGGTAAGCAAAGATATGCAAAATTTATTTAGAGAAACTATTGTTGATCATTGGGTAGTTCTTTTTAAATGTAATAACCGTACTTGATCTATCATTCATCTTAATGCCGTTCATTTCTTGATTTTTTAAATAGGTTATATTCCTGTGTTTTCCGAGTGCTTCAACTAACATCCATGCAAGAGCAGACCTGGCTTGTTATCATTTGAAGAACGGTCAGCATAAAGTGTTTCGTGTAATAGTTCTTGTAAAGACCTGGGCGCTCCACAGATCCTCTGAACAAGAGTGCAAGGTTGCTGAATTGCTCAAATTTGTCTGGGGTCTTTTAAAGAACTCCTGGGAATTAAAGAGACAGAATGACAAATAAAGGGAGATAGTTGGTGAGGAAGAGTCAGAATATAAGTGAGCATTGTTCTTTCAATAAAAGATTTATGTGTGAGGAGAGTCAGAATAAAGTGATATTGGTCTTCAATAAAAGATTTATGTGTGATGGAGTCACCTTTCTCCTGTTAGTCGCGGCTATATTGTGGCGAGCATTCTTGATTTGACAGTGCTTGAGGAAGGTAACCTTGTCAGTTTTATCTGCCTTTGCGAGGACAGTTCTTGACAAAAAGGCTATTCAGTGAGAGTAGCCAGTCGGGACTAGTGCCAAACAAAATGGGGAAACGAGACTTTTTGGATGACGTTTTGCGTCGATGTTAATGGTTCCTTTAAAAAGCATTTCGAAGTGATAGTAATTAATGTTTAAGAATAGGATGAATGGGGTTTGTACGTTGAACCTTCTGCTCTTAAAGAACTAGCACACAAACTCGCTTGCAAGCAGATTCCTTTCCTTTAATTTTTCTTATTATTTTTACAGAATTCAACTCTGTTGTTGATCATTGCTTGTTGTCTGTTAACGTCCAAGGTTCATTATACTACGTAAATATATTCTCTCTCTGTCTCTCTGTCTCTCTCTCTCTCTCTTTCTCTCTCTCCTAGGTAAGGAAAAGTGCTTTGATAACAAATAGGCTGAATATAGTACATCTTTTATTTCTCTTGTACGCAGTAGACAAAAGGTCGTTTGTATTGATCTCTCTCTCTCTCTCTCTCTCTCTCAAGGGGTATTACACCAAGGCCACTACCCGCACAGAAAACGTGAATGAGAAAAACGATGCGCTTTTGATTTTGAAATCAGATTCGTCCAGCACCACTACATTGTTGCATTTCTCATTCGAATTCTGTTTTTCCTCGAGGATCGTCATTATTGAGCCAAAACAATGAAGACAACATTAGACCTTTGATGATTCTCTCTCTCTCTCTCTCTCTCTCTCTCTCTCTCTCTCTCTCCGTCTCCTCTTCTCCGCTCTCTCTCACTGACGATCACCTGTGGCCGCTCGTTGTTACCAAGACAGCATGGTCGTCATCAGCTGCAGTTTAATCGCAATGTTTATGACTCACTTGTTTTTCAGGCAGCCGCAGCAGACCCAAGTTTTGTTTTCTCTCTCTCTCTCTCTCTCTCTCTCTCGTTAACAAATACGTTTCTGATCACTGATTAACATTATCTCTGTATGTCTGTACCGCAGAATTCAGTCCGGGAATCAAGTCGAGTAAGACAATATATTTTTTTTTTTCCCTAAAGCAAATGACTAAATGACTCGCCCATCACTTCCCTATAATGTGAATGTCTATCCATGCAACATTCATCATCTTCCTCCTCACCCTTGGATTACAAAAACAATTCAGTCGCATTCTTCGACCTAAGCAGTAAAGACCTTCCGACACTGTACCTCCTTTCATATTTTCTTTCTTCATCTTACTTTTCAGCCACTCCTAACAATTGATTCGCAGGGCAACTGCGAGGTTTTCCTCCTGTTACACCTTTCAAACCTGCTCTATCAATTTCCCTTTCAGCGCTGAATGACCTGATAGGTCCAAGTGCTTGGCCTTTTGACCTAAATTCTATACATTACGAAAATCCAAAAATAAGTTATCTCCCGAAATCCTACCGACCTATATCACTAACAGCCACTTCAATAAAATCTTTGTGAAAATTACAGAAAAACTGAACATCCAACAGATGTTAGCGTTTTATTTTGAACATCCACGGTATCTCTGAGAAGTGGTCGATAATCCAAAGCCTGTAATTAGGCAGCAAAATCGACGTTATTGACTTCGCCTTCGGTAACGCTCCCGATCAAGTTGATCACTTCATGCAATGCAATAAGCTGAAAGAAAGGCAGATCGCTGGATCCATATGAACAAGACAACACCATTTCTTCTCAAATCGAGGATCTCAAATATCAAATTGCGTAGCAAATATAGATCACTACCCAAACCAGCCAAAGTCAGTCATAGTGGCTGTTCCACAAGGAGCAGTTCTTGGTCCGGTTACGAACCTCGATAACAATGATAACCAATTTCAAAGCAACTTGAAAAATTCATTTATATCTTTATTACTAACAGTTCTCGTGTCGTGATACATCAGACCTTCGACAAAGACTGCAAAAAGTTTCAGAATGAGATAGATGGTGTAGCTTTTCTGTAGCACAGAAACAGAGCGTTATTCATTGGAAGGAAATTTGAAAACGTGCATTTCCATAAAAAAATCGTATTTCGTTCACTATCTTAATCAAGAAGGCAACGGCCCTGAGACAAAGCCACTCCTATATGCGGAATCAGCAAGCGGATGTTGTGAACCTTTTCATACCCTCTGGACGACGGTGATTCAACAGATATTTGACAATTGCTCAGCAGTGTGGTCTACCCACGTATTAACTACAGACTAAGGAGATGAAATCAAGTAGTTTCAAGTGTAGGCGTGAATGCTATCACATACAGGGGCGCCCGCACATAGGGGGAAGAGGGGGACTTGCCCCGCCCCTGAAATCCTGAAAAAGATTTATATTTATGATATATTACATTTAACTGCATCACTTTGTTTTCCTTCCATTTTACAATATAGTCTTCATGTTCAAGTAGATTCAAGGTAGCATTTTATGCATTGTATAATATTTGTATGCAGCATATACCTGCGTTGTTCTTTCCAGAAATATTTGAATGCAGCTGAACAGTGTATGGAACTATCGAATAAAAGCCTATGTAACTTTCTGTATTTTTTCTTGATCGCATCTTGCTTCACTTAAATTATTGGCATCGCAGTTCCACTGCATATATAATATATATATAGTATCTATATAATATATAGATATATATAATAATATATAATATATATATACGCTGCGGGCGCCCATGATCACACATTGTACATTACATAGTCAAATGTGCATTTGTTCCAAATTTACCATTCCATAATGTAAGTCATACATCTTTACTACCTAACTACAGGTTGCAGCGCCTCAGTGGCATGGTTGGTATGGTTTTTGCGTTCCACCTCGGTGGTCGCGGGTTCGATTCTCGGCCATTCCATTGAGGAATGAGAGATGTGTATTTCTGGTGATAGAAGTTCACTCTCGCTGTGGTTCGGAAGTCACGTAAAGCCGTTGGTCCCGTTGCTGAATAACCACTGGTTCCATGCAACGTAAAAGCGCCATACAAACAAACAAACAATAAATACAGGTCGCAACTTAAACTCATCCTTCGCCCTGTATTCAGTTCCAGATGAAATTACCGTTGAATTATTAATTTTTATAAACAAAATATTGTAGTATTATTTGTTAAGACTGAGAAGGTACTAAATTTTTAGTCTGGCATTTTCGCTGACCGTGATCGTGTATCAGTACACACACACACACACACACACATATATATATATATATATATATATATATATATATATATATATATATATATATATACAAGCAAATACAACAGAAATATGACAAGCAGAGAAGTTCAGTACCAAGAACTTTCACGTGTTGATTCACGCATTTTGGTTCTCCGAAAATACTTGAAAAAACACTTGAAAGCTCTTGGTACTGAACTTCTGCCTGTAATTTTCCTGTGGTATTCGTTTATATACTAAGTCACGAGCATCTACTGTGATTTTTTTTAAAGCATATACATATATAATTATTATACTAGCTGGCCAACCTGGCACTACCCGGGAAAATTCTGAAGGGCACAGAAAAATTTCCTGCACCTCCTTGTGCTGTCAATTTTATCCAGGAATTATTGTCCAGACTGCCCCTTTTATCCAGGAATTATAGTCCTGACTTTGCCTTTTATCCAAATATTACTGTGCTGGCTGTCCCATTTATCCAGGAATTACTGTACTAACTTTCCCTTTTATCCAGATATTACTATGCTGACTGTCCCATTTATCCAGGATTGTTGTCCAGACTGTACCATTTATCCAGGAATTACTGTACTAACTGTCCATTTTATCCAAATATGACTGTGCTGACTGTACCATTTATCCAGGAATTACTGTACTAACTGTCCCTTTTATCCAAATATTACTATGCTGACTGTCCCATTTATCCAGGTATTGCTGTTGTGACTGCCCATGTTATCCAGATATTACTGTACTGACTATCCCACTTAACCAGGCATACTGTCCTTTGATCCAGGTAGTACTGTACTGACTATCCCTTTTATGCCAGTATTACTGTGGTGACTGTCCCATTAACCAGGTATTACTGTGCTGACTCCCTTTCGTACAGGTATTACTGTGGTGACTGTCCCTTTTATCCAGGTAGTGGGTTAATGTGGCCTTTCTTACAGCAGTCACTTCAGGGTTTGACGACCCTGCCTACAAGAGTTAGGGTAGTAGAGACTTTAACCTTTGCAGGCAACTCTTCTAGGAGAAGGGCACTCTAAAATCAAACCAGTGGGTAGAGGGACTCTAGCCTTGATAGGCAACCCTTCTAAGAGAAGGTTTCTGAATAAAACTTGTTCTGCAACCCTGGACTGCGCCATTGCCATTGTACCGTGGCCTTCCATGGTCTTGAGTTTGAGTTCCTTTGCCTGGGGGTACAGTCAGGTACTTATCCTCTTTTGCATTCACTTTCCTGATTTTTTTTTTTGAAAGTGTGTAGGACAGGCTGATAAGAAAGCAAAAGATGCTTGGTGGATTAACAGGAAAGTGTCTTCATCATTATATAATCTTTTCCTTCTGAGGGTTTTATTTCTAAACCCATCCTGACTGTCCTCCCCAAGCTGTTGTGACAAACCTGGCAGATTTCTTTTGCCTTATAAGGTATACCAGCCCCACCTAGTAGAACAATTGCTTCTGGCACTTTTCAATGA
This sequence comes from Macrobrachium nipponense, assembly GCF_015104395.2. Taxonomy (NCBI): domain Eukaryota; kingdom Metazoa; phylum Arthropoda; class Malacostraca; order Decapoda; family Palaemonidae; genus Macrobrachium; species Macrobrachium nipponense. The sequence goes on along the minus strand of NC_087206.1, from coordinate 99,959,531 downwards.
CGCATGATGACATTTATTTATAATCTCAAAAAATTTTGTGTAAAAGTAAATACTGTTGTTGATGGTATTGTTGTTTATTATTCTGTTGAATTTTAGAATGATTCTCTTGTTATGAGTTTATCTATTGGTTTTGATTCTGGTTTTATGTTAATTTTAATACTTTCGGGAGACATTGAGCTGAACCCTGAGCTTGTTTCTCATTATAGCAAGAAAAATTGCCAAGTACTTTACTCAGATGTTCGGGGCTTAAGTAAAGTTTTCATGACCTCTAGAGTTGTGCCTGTAACTACGAGACTCCTGTAAGTAGTAACAAGTCAAAGATCGAGTTTTTAATCCTGGGGTTTAATACTCGATTTTATTTATCGTCGTAACATCCAACATGCGCTGGGTATGGCTAATACGCTTAAGTCCGGACGACCTGTTTATCGTCAGAAAGATTTGGGGTATAGTTGCCATGATGCTATTTGTTTTAAAATTTCCAGTAAGTTCTACACTGTTTTAAAATTTTCAGTAAGTTCTACAATGTTTATTTGCCGTTGACCGTAATCCAAATGTTGACGATTCTGTATAATTTGACTCTTTTGAAGAGGACTAGTATGGCTCAGTCAGGATTCTAAAGCTTCATTCGTTATTTGTGGAGACTGTAATGCAAAGCATAGTGAGTGGCAAATTCAAATTCCACAGATCAACTGTCGGTCTGCTCTTGAGTTCTGTTTATCCCACGATTTTGTCCAGCTAATTGAGGAACAAACGCACATTTCTGGTAATAAATTAAACCTCATTTTCACAGATGTTCCAGCTGTTGTGAAGTCCAAGGTCTGTGAACATATAGGTGCTTCTGATCATTGTGCCATTGAGGTGGACATAACTGTCTATCAGTATATTCTTGCTTCTACCATTGGAAAAATAGTCTGGTTGAAATCCAAAGCCAATTGGGATCTTCATTATTGAAGCTTGTCAGGCGATTGATAGTTCAGGTGCTATATTAGATCCTGATCCCAAGAAGAAGTTAAATGAAATGCTGATGGCTATTTTAATTAGATATGCTCGTATAACGGTCATCAAATTTAGGACAAATTACCAAGTATGGTTTGATGATACATGTAGACGAGCCTTCCATGACAAACGGAACAATTTCAATGCATCGAGTCGAAATCATTCAAATGAAAATTACACCATTTTTCTTGTCTCGCTGTGCTGCAAATAGTACTTACCATACAGCCGAGAGAAAGTATAATAATTCCTTGAAGATTAAACTTGAAGGGTATTACTCAGCCTTATTTGTGGTGGACCAAATTGGCATCATCTATCTTTGGGTCATGTTGGTCTTCCATTCCACCACTACTAACAGATGATGGTAGAGAGGTTACTGGCCCCAGGGAAAAGGCTGAACTGCTTCATCAAGCTTTTGAAACTAAGAAATCAGCTGAGGATGTCCCTCTCCCAGATACTTTTCATCCAGAACCTCTTATTACAAAATTTACATTTCGCTCCAGGGATGTTAAGAAAATTCTAGATAATCTTGACAGCTGGTGTGAAGACCCTGATGGTTTCATCCCTTTGTTTTTTAAATTTGGAACAAATGACCAGCCATGGTTTGATATTACATGTAGACGAGCCTACCATGACAAACAGATCTATTTCAATGCATGCAGACGAAATTGTTCAAATGAAAATTACACTAATTTTATTGAGTCTCGCTGTGCTGCGAATAGATCTTACCATACAGCCTAGAGAATTTATAATAATTCCTTGAAGATTAAACCTGAAGGAATTACTCGGCCTCATTTGTGGTGGACCAAATTGGTGTCATCTATCTTTGGATCATGCTCGTCTTCCATTCCATCGATACTAATAGATGATGGTAGATTAGTTACTAGCCCTAGGGAAATGGCTGACTGCTTCATCAAGCTTTTGAAACTAAGCAATCAGCTGAGGATGTCCCTCTCCCTGATACTTGTTAGCTTGAACCTCTTACAAAATTTGGATTTTGCTCCAGGAATGTTAAGAAAACTCTGGAAAATCTCTATAGCTGGGGTGGAGAAGACCCTGATGGTGTCTTCCCTTTGTTTTTTTAAAAGTTTCTGGCATATTGTCTCCCAAAATTTAGTAGGTTCTTCAGATTTTTATGTCAATGTAGTATTTTTGTGGATGAGCGCAAGTTCAGTAATACAGTGCCTGTTCCAAAGAGTGGCATATCTGCAGACTGCAGTAACTGCAGGCCCATCTGCATTCTCCCTATGCTCTCCAAGTTGCTGAAAAACTTATTTTTAAGCCACTATATAAATATATTTAATCTAAAGGATTGTCACCTGATAGTCAGTATGCAAATAGGAAGCAGCTAGGTACCCGCAATGCTCTTTTAGACTTGACATGCCATATGCAAGGGAACCTTGACAAGGGTTTTGAGTGCACAGTAATTTTAGTGATGCTTTCGATTTCAAGGCGCTTATTTATAAACTTCAGAATCTTGGTGTGGGTGGATAGGTTTTTGGATTACTTCAAAGTTTCCTTACAGGTAAGAGGCAGCCAGTTGCTGTGGACAGGATCTTTGGTGAACCAAGACCTATTGTGGCTGGAGTTCCACAGGGTAGTGTTTTTCGTCCACTGTTAGTTTTAGTGTATACAAGTGATATGGTTGTTGGCCTGGAAAACAAGATTGTGAGTGTAGTAAAGTCTCCACTTTTGAGAAATGAAGCTACCCTCAGTCTCAGTCAGGACACCGACTGGATTAGGGAATGGCGTAGTCGGCGGAGTATGAGGCTGAACTCCAATAAAATGAAAACACGATTGATTAACGGATCTCATACAGATTTCCTACACCATCCTCCCCTTCAGGTGGATGGGACTTTCCTGAACGAGTCTGAGGCTTTAACTATTCTAGGTGTAGCCTTTGACTCATCTAACTTTTGAGAAACATCTAATGAAAGTTTCAGCAAATGCCGCACGAAAGTTAGGTATTGTTCGTAAGGCTTCTTATATTTATAACAGTGATAAAAATTCATCACACCATTGGACCGTGGAACAGCCTCCCAAAGGAAGTCGTGCAATTCGAACTTCAGCAGAAGTATAAGCGAAGGTGGAATACATTATTATCCTAATATTATTCTCATTGCATTTTAATACATTTTTATCTATTTGTTAATTTATTAATTCATTTTTTGATGAGCAGGTCCTTTCTTTCTATTTTTCCCTTTACCTAGTATGCCTTCTTCTTAATGAACACCATATTCTTTGGAAGCTTGAATTTCAACTTAATGGCCTTTATGGGCTTGTTCTATATGAATATGTATGTTTCATATCCTGAATGATAATAATAATAAGGGAGTAGACCTTCTCTAAGGGTAGTAACATTAAAAATAATGGCAGTTTCTACGGCATGCAATTTATATAGAATCTTCTCTGTTCTTAATACATTCTTTTCATCAGCTTGTATCTGTTGTATCAGATTTCCCAAGGACATGAAAAGTTTTCTTGTTATTTCAGTTTTATTACCTCTGATGTTTCAAACGAGCTCTGGCGATTATTTTCAAAGAGTGGATGGTTTGACATACTAGTTACATGGATGTATATAGTAAGTAGGATGGGTGTACAGTGGACAAGTCGGTTATTAAGCTATATTTGGGTTGATCACGGGTTGGTGACGCACTCGGTCCCGCAGGCGTTGAGATCTTCTGGGCCTTAATAATATATATATATATATATATATATATATATATATATATATTATATATAGTATATATATATATATATATATATATGATATATATATAATATATATATATATATATATATATATTATATATATTATATATATATTAATATATATATAATACTATAATATATATATATATATATATATATATATATATATATATATTATATATAATATATATATATATATATATATATATATAATATAGTATAATATTATATATATTAGTATATATAATATATAATATATATATATTTATATATAATATATATATATATATATATATATTATACTATAGTATATATATATATAATATATATATATATATATTATATATATATATATAATATAATATATAATATATAGATATATATAATATATATATATATATATATAGTATATAGTATTTTGTCGAAGCACTTTTATATTTAACGTTCCATCTCGTGGGTCAGGAATGTATGGGTGTAGAAGCATTTAGTCATTGCAGAAAGAGAGAGAAAGAGAGAAGATCCGGAAGCAGTTAAAGAAGAGGCTGTTATTGGAGAGAGAGAGAGAGAGTTTATTTGTAAAACAAACCCAAGGATCCATAATTCCTGAGGACACGAATAAAAGATGGGATTGTTAGAGGTCTCTCGTTTCAGTTTGATTCTCCCGAGTGATGGCATTGTTTTCTTTCGTCCCATTGACCCTCATTGAAAAAGAATCCCTTTTCTTCCCTTTCTCTTCTCAGACACTAAGAAAGTACTTGAGGTATTTTATGTTCTTTAAATAACTTGAGTGAAAGTCTCGTTTACGGGTTATGTTAATGTTAACCAACAGGGTAGTGGTATACAAATGAGTTTTTTTCTTTTTCTAAAGCACTCTTGTAAGGGAATAACCAAGTAACGCGCTCACTATGACACTGACCAGCGAAGTTCAGCAACCTTGTAGCTAGCTGTTCAGTGTTTGCACTGGTGACCACTAAGATAATACTGGATGCGTCAGCACGGGTCCCTTGAATATCCTCTTGACATTCTCATCCCTAAAAGCCTGTTGAGAACAAAGAGGTTCTGACATCCTCCGTAACCTTTTCCCTCTAGGGAAGGCATGTGGTGACAAAATTTCATCACGTTAAGCACCAATGCAGCAGTGCGACGCAGTGTCTCTGTGAAATTCCGTCACTCGGTTTCCCAGATCTCCGCTTATCTCCAGACTCGTTTCGCAAACAGTTCCATTTATTATTTCTGGGCTCAGCCCGTGTCGCTACGTGAAATTTCCCTTTAGCACACATTTCTAAGGTAAATTATTGCTAACAAAAATCCCTTATGAAGGTCTTGGCCACGTAGTACTGTCACATATTGTTCCCCGTTTATCATTATCTCATCCATAGGTAGATTAAGTAAGTATATCTTCATTTAACCAGACCGCTAAGCTGATTAACAGCTCTCCTAGGACTGGCCCGAAGGATTAGATATGTTTACGTGGCTAGGAACCAATTGGTTACTTAGCTACGGGACCTACAGCTTATTGTGGGACTCGAACCCCAATATATCGAGAAATTAATTTTTAATCACCAGAAGCAAATTCCTTTAATTCCACGTTGGTAGAACGAGGAATCAAACGCGGGACTACCGAATCGGTAGGCAAGCACGTAAACCATTCGTCCATAAGTAGAACTTTCCTACTATCCCGTAATGTATCACTTCTTGCTCTGTCGTTTTATTGTAAAATCGTAAATTTCTTTTAGATTTTGTTGCATTATGGAACCGTCGTTTATGTCCATATTGCAATACAAATCGTACGAGTCTGTTTGATTTCCAAATCTTGTTCAGTAAGGCCGATTGATTTGCCTTTTTTCGTCATTCACATCATTCGAGTTGAAGAGAACCTGTAATAGATATAATTTTACCGACGGATATTTGAAAGACTCAACCTTATCAGTCCTCTCTCTCCGCACTCTTGTTATTTCATCCCTTTGTGCATATTCTATCATTCTTTCTAATTTTCTTAGATTTGCTTTGAGTTCCTTCTCAATAGATATGTAATACATTTTATTAAGCAAGCGTTGTAAACCTTGTGGGTTTTTTCTGACTAAACACCATCATCTACATATAAGTATTTTATAAAATCTATGCGGTGGGCAAGTAGCAATGGCTGACATGAAATTCCCTGGAATCACCCCGCTATTTAGGCTACTGCAAATTCACGCACAGAACCTTATCAATATTATTTGGGCACCTGCCTCGTTCACGGATGGTTTTAGAGCTAATTTTACGTATTTAATGCTACATTCCTGATGCCCCAACTTTCCTGTATGTGTGTGTGTAATATATATATATATATATATATATAGATATATATATATAAATATACTATTATTATTATTATATATTTATATATATATATACGAATAGGAAGGGAAACTTGAGTCTCATCTTCAGTGCTGTAACAAAAAATGTTTACAAAATATCACAAGACTTAATATAAATATCAGTTATGAAAGTGAAAAATTGAAAGTGAAAAAGCATGAAAAATCTTAGTCTAAAAATATAATAAAAAACTGAAAAATGTTTATATCAGTTCGTCAGCTATGCTATAAACAAATTGTGGCAGAGGTCTGACCATTAACGGAGGCACAAGCTGCTTCACTGTTTACGATTCCAAAACAGAGAGAGAATAATCATTGGGTGCTTGGACAACGATGTGGAAATCCTTATAGGAAAATGAGGTTTTACGTTTATTGCAATGTTCTCGTATGTTTTCTAAGTACATCCCTTACGGTGACCTGGCTCCGAGAAGAATCGATTCTGACTTTGAGCTCTCTTTTGGTGGCTCCCAAGTATTTCTCCTTTTTACATTTCGGGCAAGTAAAGCAATAAGCCACCAAAGATCACATCAAAGCCGGAAGTTTATCTTTGTGGGAGAACAAGGAACACCCAGAGTTATTAATTTGAGATTCACAGCCAAAAAAGTATTCTGTTTTTTTTTCTTTTTTATATTTGTAACTTGAATGTGTTATGATGAATGAAAGGAACACACACACACACACACACACACACACAATATATATATATATATATATATATATATATATATATATATATATATATATATATATAATGAGTGTGTGTATGGCAGTAAAGAGAAGTAGACGTGAATGACAAGGTAAGTGGGTATGGCATACGGCTAATGAGCGTTCAATGCACGTGTATGAAACTGCTAATGTTGCAGAAGTTTTCTATACAAGAGCTTCTCATAGGTTCAGCAGTCAACTTCTGTATGTAGGAGTGACCATTGGTTTCTCTGAAGCATTTCATGTCTGGGAAAAAAGGCTTATGGTAATATATGTATATGTGTGTATATGTATATATATTGTAGAAAATAAGTTATATATATCTTATAAATTTAATAGGATTTTTTTTCATATTTAAAAAAGATCTCTTCATCACTGTTAAATTCTTTGAAGTAGTTATCATTGGTAACGTAATCAGTTGTGTGCTAACAATTCGAGATTTAACTTCCTGCTATTATCGTCGTTTAACGACTTACTTCGAGTAAAATAAACGAAAGTTTCTCCGAAGTTTATTGTGAACACATTCGGCAGTTGTTTCCTACCCACCAGCAACTCACCACTCTCCTTACCACGGCTTGTGTTTAATTCTGGGAGGTATTAAGAAACATTTACAGTGAGCTTTGTTATGCCTCTTATTCTCTGTTAACATGGAAGAATAAGATATCGAGTCTACATTTCTGAACCACGGAGCGGCAGTAACGGCCGTCAGTTATTCCCAGCGTTCCCCAGCTCTGGTTAGCATGGAGATCTAATATCGACGGAGAACTCTTCAGGCACTTAAGACGTCTGGTTACTTTGAGGTTGGTCTCATTTTTTGTTGGCACATATCAGTTGAGTTGGTGAAGTAGTTTTTCTATATATATATATATATATATATATATATATATATATATATATATATATATATATATATATCACTATACTCTGTTTTTTCCATCTGTCCATCCGCCTGTGGTGTTTACACATGGTAGCACTGCATCCCGGGCTTTAAATAACATCCTATTTCGAATATTAACGGTGTTATTCGCACACAGTAAATCATTAAAACACTTTTCAGTTGCAAATGTACACCCAGATATCCTTTTATTTACCAAAAACTTACACATAGCGTAACTATTTAAAGCCCGGGACGCAGTGTTACCATGCTCGACCACCACAGCCGGATGGAAAAAAAAAAAAAAAAAAAGTCCCTTACATTAAATCTCGTAACTTGTACGTATTTTTTCTGCTGCCACTATTGAATTGTAGAGATCTTTTTATACGCGATCCTGGTTTATTTCATGACGGCATACTCTTGCTTGCAAGGTTTAATCCATAGAGATTGGTTTATCAGAAGTTTAGTTTCCAAGAGTTATGTGGTATCTATTTTTATGTAGGGTTGTATCTATATATGGTTCGGTTAGATTTCCTTTTTTTAACATTAGAATTATTTTTTAATATATAATATTAATATAATTTAGTATTATATATATATTAATTATATATATATATAATATATTATTAAAAAACAAAAAAAAATCTAAACGAGAATGCCATAATATAGATACAACCCTACAAATATATATATATATATGTGTGTGTGTGTGTGTGTGTGTGTATATACATATTTTTGTACGTATATATGTATGTATAACAGAATTTCGAAGATATGGAACATGATGAATTTATAACTAAAGGCAAATGCCACGAAGGAAAAAGTGAAACCATGTAGTGGTTACTAGGCCTTTTGATAAAAGGCTTAGCAACCACTCCGTTGTATAATTTTTTCCTACGTGGCATTTGCCTATATATATATATATATATATATATATATATATATATATATATATATATATATATATGTATGTATTTATGTATATATATATACATACGTACATGCATACATACATGTTCATTTTTCATTTGTTGAATAATATACACACATATATATATGTATATATATTTTTTGCTGTGTACGTATGTATATATGCTCATGTATGTATGTTCCAGCAAATAGTGACATCAGGGATTTCACGAAATCCTTAGGGAATTTGTGAAATGACTAAGTCGCTTAGGGAGATTTGATCCCCTAGGACTAGTACTAAACACGGCGAAACAGTGATTCACCTACACTGTTTGGTCGCGTTTAGTACTAGCCCCTGTGAGGTCAAATGCCGTGTTCAGTGGTAGCCCTCGGGGATTAAATGTTCCTAAGTGACTTGGGCATTTCACAAATTTCGTGAAATCGGGGAACTTTACTGTAACATACATGTATACTTATACACACACGGAAGGAGAGGCCATGGACAAAGCGTACACCTCAAGGAATAAGGTAAAACACATTCTCACGATTTATTTTTCTGCGTTTCATGACGACTGCCAGTTCTGAACGAGATAAGAAGAAACTGAAAAACACCCTCCTCTCATTCAAGCCCTTAAATCCCACCCACTTTAATAGGACATTTTACATTTAATCCCATCTGATGTGAGTGGCCGGCCCAAAAATAAAATTAGACGGAAAACATGTATACCAAAGAAATACTAGACAATATGTAACTGGGCTGACGACAGTTAAGCGTTTAACGAGGCAGCAGTTCTCTTTATGATAATAAGACTCCAGGATGGTTGGAGACCCGGCCTACTACTATTACAAAATCTTTATCTGTGATGTTGATTTTACATCGTACAGCATGGTCTCTGATGTGAGAAGCCTTTGGGTTAGATAATTTACATCCTCTACGGCAGATTAAGCCTCTTATGAGTCTATTCGTACCCTCAACAACCTCTTCGTACATTGGCACATACGAAGAGGGGACAGAGACCATCGATGTTTTAAATTGGGTAACATTTTTGTTTAAAACTGCTTGTTACGGTATATATATAATCACTATACACTAATTTTTTCTATTCAGTTTGTTTTCTTGTTATTTGGAAGCAATTCTATGCCAATTCACGGTTCTATATTATGCTCATTGTGAATAATTATAAGGATAACCGCGACAACAGACTTGTAATCTATCTATACTTCATATCGGCTGTTCGCTTTCACGAGACTTGTAATCTGTACAACATATCAGCCTTTCGCTTTCACGGGACTGAAGTATTTTCCTATTCAAGCCGCTTGCAAATGTGAAAATATTTATTTTTAATAGCTGCACAACAATGGCCCATTCTCTACCGGCGTCGTTATGCAGTTTCACCATTTTCTTTCCGAATGGTGTTTATTTCCCGTTTTCTACGCGTTCTTTTAATTCGGAGGGTTTCCCATTTTCCCGTTTGCTTCGCGTTTCTGATCACCCTCGTTTCTTCCGAGTGGGCGCGCCTTTCTTTCTCTCTCCCTCCCTCTCTCTCTCTCTTTCTCCAGAGGTGTGTGCGTCGCTGGCATATCTATCTTTAGCTGAAGTCGGCCATGGGTGGGAGAGCCAGAGTGAGACAGGACCCAGTCTCGCTCTGGTGTGTGATGGTGTGGTCGCCCCTTCTCCTCCTCCTCCTCCTCCTCCTTCATCTATCCATCCTATCTATAGGTGTGGTTTTTATGGAGTTGAGCAACCTTTAGGATGGATCCTCCTCCTCCTTCCTTCGAGGAGTAATGCTGTGGCCCCTCCTGCGAAGGACGTAGTCCGAGCACCTTCCTCCATTTTCTATTTCAAGTGGTTATTTTTTTAAAGTGGTGTCCATGAGTACCGGGGTATCGTGAGTGTGTCTCTTTCTCTGTAGTGCCATATTTTAACCCCTATAAAGTGAAATAGAGTGAGTGCTAAGCCTCTTACAACAGCCCTTTTGGATTACGTCAAGCAGCAGCAACACCGCTACTTTGCTGCCATCGTCATCATCGGCTTCTTCTTGCTTCCTTCTGAGGGGAAGAAGCGACTGCCGCAGCAGCGCATTCCGGCTATTTGCTGTGTGGTGGCTTCTTCAGCTGCCCCTGCTGCTGCTGCTGCTGCTGCTACTGCTACCACTGCACCCTCTGCTGCTAGAACTCCTCCTGCTACTTACTGCCTTTCTCGTCACCACTGCTGGTAAATACCTCCTTCAAATCGATGTTGTTTTTTAGGCCTAACTTAAGCAGACGTTCTCCAAGATTGATCTTAATATTATTTTGCACAAATTTCTTATTTTTAAAACGCTGAAGCACAAGGGATGGTTTTATTGAAGACATAACTGAATAATGTTTTATGCTGAGGAATAATAACATGATTTGGGTGCAAAAGAAAATTGCTCTTAATAAGGAACTATAGGGGAGAAGTAAGGCCTTCTCTCTCTCTCTCTCTCTCTCTCTCTCTCTCTCTCTCTCTCTCTCTCTCTCTCTCCTGACCTATAGGAAAGGTATTGGAATGTCGAATGTTTTTGTTGCAGAAGTGGCTGCAGTTTCAAACAGTAGCCAGAGTTATTATTGTAATATGTATGTATTTACATTCTGTATTGAAATCAAAATCACGCAATTAAGTGTACTTTTAGTAACTAAATGAATTGAATGCCAGGCTTGCTGCTCTGAGAACCCACCCTCTCTCTCTCTCCTCTCTCTTCCTTCTCTCTCGTCTCTCTCTCCCTCCTCTCTCTCTCTCTATCTCCTCTCTCTTCCCTCTCTCTCTCTCTCAGCCATGAATTTGAAATAGCCATTACAACTCAAAGGTGGTGATACATCTATCTACTATTATTATTAATATTATATTAAAATATAATTATATAATATATATATATATATATATATATATAGATATATATATATATATATAATGTATGTATGCGGCATATCACTTATTGGCCCAGTGCCAAAATATTTATGTTGTTAGTAATCTGTCACAAGTGAGTGTTACAGAAACGCCAGTGTCATTCTACCTTCCTCTCATCCTACTCTCTTTCGCCTTTCGTTATCAGTTTTTTTTTAATCATTATTTCCTCAGTGTAACGAATACTTTTTGGATTTAGGAATCCACCTGTGTAGTCTTAATAAAATCCTCGGTTTGTGACCCTGACGGGAGATGGCTTCATAGCAAGGAAGGACTAGACAAGACCATCGTTGGTACTTCAATATATGTGTATTTACTGCTGCGAGCATGCGTGTATGCAGGCAGTGTATCTGTCTTTCTGTCTATAGTGGGCAACGAGTGTGTTGAATACACACACAGGCTATCTGTCTATTTGTCTGTCTAATAAGTCATTTTTGCTTACTAGGGGAGTAAGCCTAAAAACTACTTTGGATACGATATTCATGATTTATATAATAGAATGAAAATGAAAAAAATAATGTGCATGGTAAACAGTAAAGATAAATATATCATATATTGTATTTTTCGTTGGTGAAGCAAGGATCTATTTGACTGTAGGTTTTAGCACGTTTTAATTTACTTTTTAATTAGGAATATAATGTTTACAACTTATGTGTGAGGGGGAAAATCTTCCATGCATCCCGAGTAAGCTGGAGGTCGGTTCACGCCTTGTTTTTAAGAACACTGTTAATGTTAAAAAGTCAAGCTATTTTCTCTTTAGTAAAGATCTTTTTGCTTTGTCTATTGATATAGCCTGATTTGATATGTTTCCACTGTTACCATTGGTGAAGGTATGAAGAGATAAGCTGAATGGTCGTGTTGAGTCACTTTGTTCGTACAGGTTTTAATTCTGATATTTGAATGTCTACATATGAAATAATGAAACATATTGCAGAGGGTTCCTACTAGCTAGTCTCTCTATCTCTCAAATTTATTGCACTTAACATATGATGTAAAGAGTTTCTTCGTTTAGGATCTTGACTGATTGTGCCCAGACTTAGGGACATATCTCTGATGGGTGCTGAAAAGCAGGAGCATGCGCAGAAAATATGGATGAATGAAACAATCATGGACGACTGAATCAAACATTTAGGGTTTACATGCCTCTGGCAAAAAGTACTGTTTTAGGGCATGTTTGGTAGATTTTGGCACTACAATTTAATAACACTTGAACACTGACTTTCATAAGCAGGTAATGTATGATCACAGAATGTCTCAATTGAATTGTGGCTAAGAATCCCAGTGGTTGTTTCAGTGTCCCCTCAAAAGTCCACAATTAATGTTGAGATATCCTTTGATGACATGTTAGTTGCCGAATAGCAAATTATAATGCATTAATCAATACCAACGACAGAACCAGGAAATAAGGACAGAAGGAAAGAGAGAATGTTGATAATGATGCAGGCATACTAAAAAAAAAGGTCAGAAAATGAGAAAAGCTGATTTTTAGTGTAGCAGGTTACTGAGCTTTCCGTTAACAAGTTATAATCAACTTTAGCCCTTGTTAATTCTGTTGTATAAGTAGTCATTAATAGAGTAGTGACAGCTGTCTGAGTTTATCAGTTTTTGAATGGACTAATTATCTTTGAGTTGACAACTTTCATATTGCTAAAATTTTAGGGAATATATATACTATATATATAATATAATATAATATGTATATGGACTATGACTTCATCTCATTGTAGCACTTACACCTGCATCCACCAATACCACAGTTCTCTCTGAACCTCAGGCTCCTAGAGGCTATGGGTCCTCGCGACATTATAAATATATATATTATATATATATATATATATATAGATATATATATTATATAATAATATATATATATATATATTGTATATGCTTGTGAATATCTCAATAGTTCTTATATTTCTGATTTTTCTGTGCGCATTAGAACGAATTTCCTAATCATTGGCAATGAAGAAAATTGACTGCAGACGGTTTATGACTGTGGAGCGAAAAGAGATGAGATTCTCAGATATGCTGCATTTACGGATACCTGTCTCGAAATCTGGTAATATTTTAGAACCAAGGTCAGGCAATCTTCATGAGTGCAGGTAGTATATGAATATACTTGACTGACTTCTCTCTCATGCTCGTCTTGGTTTTCCTAAATACTAATTGAAATTTCAATTTCTTTACAGTTAAGTTTCGTTATTAGCGAGCATGTGTGCTATTTTTAACATTATTATTTCTCAGCCTTTCCGAAAACAAAATGATTCCTCTTGGTTTCCAGGAAGTAGGATTATTTATGAATCATAGCCTTCACCAAAATTTCCACAACCCTCTTCAGGTGTTTCTCTGCATTGGGTCACTGTGCAGTAATCCATGGCAATTACCGGTATCCTTAGATCCCATCTAGTGGTACGCACAGAGCGCCTCATGATAACATTTTATGCATTCCTTTGATCCTGAAGAATATCTTCGGATTCACTGGCTTTTCTTTGTTGCAGACATTTGAGGCCAGTCTTTCCTCGTGTGTTATATAGGCAGAGTAGGACCTTGCTGGTGTACAATGTTATGGTTGCGAGTTGGAGAGCCTTGTTAAGGACTCGCAAAGACAATAAATCATAGGTTATGAGGGAAATTTGGGTAGGTTTCCAGCCGACATTAAGACACTAAGTACCGGCAATAAGTGTATTTACAAACTACTTAGGTATAATAACAACAAAGGGAGCACAGCACAGGGCAAATCTTTAGTCACTGTAATCACAAACGAGTTTCGTATTAATAGATACGGGTTTAAAGGTAACGGTAACAAATGGTGATTAACACACTGTTACAGGGTGAGGGGATTATGACCAAGAGAGAATGCAACCACGTGGTCGGGCCCATCCAAGGATAGGATGAAATGAATGGAGGTTGAGTAAATAGGATCTTTATATAAGGATAAAAGGAAGGATGGGATGTTATCAAGGGGAAGGTTCAAGGATAGGTAAAGGATACGAGGTGAGGTCTTCATTCTGACACCATATCTTTGTAAAGACAACCTTAGTTCGTCTTTAAGATGGGGAACTGGTGGCTTGTTCACAACCAGTCTTGACGACAGTCGTAAAGGGAAGAAGGAATGGTCCCCCGCTCCTTCGACCCTTTACTTCCAGGTCCTTCAAGTGGGGTTGAACTTCTTGTCCCACTGGTCACTGACTCTTAATTCTCTTGTTTTTAGGCCTAACCTTGTTTCCCAGTCCCTCGCTTGGGTGGTGCCAAATGGCGTTAGTGTCTTGCAGGGGCATCTGGAAATGAGAGAGCCCACAGGAGTAGTCTGGGGTAGGATGGATGGATAAGTGGCAAGGTTCTTGGCAGGGCATCTGCACTTGGGTACATTTAAAAAATCTCCTACTAAGTGTCCCCCTTGTGCGACAATATGACGGATGATCGTAGGTTATGACATCCCCCATTTTAGTAGAGATTTTGCCCTTGAACAAGACTAGAACTTTGCAAGCAAGGTCTGGAGCCACTAGACTTAACGTCCCTACCCTTGGTGAGTCTCACCTCAGTAATGAATCAGTTGCTAAGCTGCAGCTATGTTCATAAAGTTTAGATAAGTTGGTGTTTGGTTAACTTTAAATGCCAATTAGAATGAAGCAAGTGGGCTACAAAGCAATAACTTTACAAAATGGTGTGCATTACTAGTTTAACCCAATGGTGACCGAGCACAGCAACATGCACGCAATAAATTCTTTGAGTTTACTTAAAATGGAAGACAAAGGAACAAACCACAACATGCAAATCACAAAGGAAATATGTGAAAAAAAAGTAAAATGAATGGGACCAAGGTAGTTCCTCAGTTTTTGAAGCTGGAGGAACCACCAGGGCTTTTAGTAAGATTTTTTTCCATACAATCTCAATTAACTTTCTGCCTATGGCTACGGGTTATATGTACAATCAAGTTCAAAAGTCCGTCGACACTGGTAATCATTTTAACAGTACATAGATGGCGTTAGTCTTGCCACCACCAGGGTGAACTTAGAGTGGCCTTTCTTCCCTCTTCTCAGTTGAAATTGGTAGGGTAAAGAGAGGAAGAGATATGTAGTGGTGTAGGGCCTTATGTAGGAAAATTAGGTTTTGTGTCAAATGTTTGTTAAAAGTGACTTACCACTTGATTTTGCTTTCTATAATGATTATGATTAAAAAAAATAGGGTGGGAATTTTTTCAACTACCCTCTGTGGGTAAATTGAGGAAATCCTAGATGGCCACCATGGAAGTAAAAAAATATCTCATTCAGTCCTTATTTTTGCAACCAGGTTAAGATGAAAACATAAATGAGAAGTCTTTATATACCTTTTAATAACTTATAAATCTGATTTTGACATCTATAGCTCAAAAAAAGTTGATGGAAATACAATGACAGCCATAAATAGTTTTTTTTTTAAAGTAGCAATTTTCTATTTACATAGTGGAACATGAAAAACTGCAAAATATGTCCTTATCCATTATATACTCATTTTCATAAATGAGTATATATTTCAGCATTTTCATCATAAAGTCATCCATCCTCAAATCTTAAACAAACTGTATATAATTATCATAAATGAGTTCATATTTCAGCATTTTCATCATAGTCATCCATCCTCATCTACTATGTTTCTAATAGGTAGATCTAGCTATATGCACACTTTCTCAAACTCATCCTTCCTCATCCAAATCTTCCGTTACTACATTTATGTGACTAAGTTGGGCTGCTGCAGCTGAAGTTGATACATCCACACATTTCTGTGCATGAAATATTGTTATAAAAACAACTGCATTTCCCCTTGCATCCACGTTTAAATCCACACTCTACCAAGTTCATCACAGCTGCACAGACTATAGCTGGTTCACTTAAGGTAGATTCTTGGATGAGCCCTATGCTACAAGACGTTTGTTTGGCGATCGCCTGATTGGCTATGGTATCTCTCAGGCAAGCTCCCAGCCAATCAGGAGGCCCGTGTGCGCTATAACAAAGTGCGTTCGCATGGATATAGGTCTCTACCCAAGAAGTCTATCTCTAATATCTATTACCAACTGTTATAGAGATCAATCGCGTACGGATGTATATAATGGTGCTTAGACGCATCAGAGCGTCGCGATCCAGGTAGTTCTATAGGAGATGGGTGTGTATGGATGACTTTTGCCTATCTCTGCGTCTAATATCATTGGGAAGACGTCCTCGCGTGATGTGCTATCGCGTCGTCATTTGGGTACAGAATATCTCTATTCTTTAATGTAAGTTGTTTTGGTTGTTAAATAATTGTTTTGTTTATTAAATATAAGTAAGATTGAAATTAAAATAAATTCCAATATTAAATACAAAATTTTTCTATATGAACAAAGTTTTCCTATAAGACGTCTAAAATTTTAAATATATGTAATATGCAACGCAATTCTAAGAAAGAAACTTAAGACTATTTCTAATAGGTGATTCAACCACTTTACCCGACTGCGACCAGAGTTTAGGCTATTTCACACTGAATAGGCCGAAGTCTGGCTGCAGTGCTTCACTCCACGGACAACAACTTATACAGAACACACACTCACGCACACACAATCACCTCTCTCTCTCTCTCTCTCTCTCTCTCTCTCTCTCTCTCTCTCTCTCTCTGTGCCTTGGTCTTTATACAACTACTACAACTCCGACTCCTGCTCCTCTTCTTCCTACTACTGATACAGTTCTAGAAATGACCATAATGAAAATAATGACAAGAATGGAGAAGATCAAAACTGCATTCTTAATACAAATCTTAGTAAAAATGAATTGGTTTAAGGTAGAATAGAGTTTACTAGAGGATGCCGTATTTAACGTGGCAAGAAAATCTAATTATATATTGTTTGAAGCACTACATCTATCTACTGTAAGTATCAACCCTGTTAATCTACCCAAGCACAAGATATGTGTGGAATGATTATAATTGTAGGAGTGGACAAAATATCATTATTATTATATGTTAAACCAGGCTCCTCTTCCTCTCTTTACCTATCTCAACTGGGAAGAGCGTAGAATGGTCACTCTAAGTTCACCCTGGTGGTAGTGAGACTAGTGCCATTTATGTACTGTTAAAATGACAACCAGAGAGTGTCGACAGACTTTTGGACTTTATTGTACATGGGACTGTGCATCGGGCATTAATGCCGGGAGATCACATATGAGGAGTGTCATGCAAAAATGGTCTAAACCCTCAAAAATGGTGGGATGGAGTTATAGGCGGGAACCTGTGGGGTGTCCTAAGGTCTAAAGTTTTGGTCCTACAAGATATGTAGACTAACTTTAGTTCAGGCGCAAAATTGTTCTAATCTGGGAGGGTGGCATGGCCAATGAGAGTGAAGTATTCTACTGTGCCCCTCTGCTCGGCCAATCAGGGCATGCCTCGAGTGTTATGGTCTGTCACGCGGCCTCAGACTTTTCTCACGGACTTTAAATGAGAGTGCACTCGAGTTTTTCATTTCAATTTTTGCTGTACTTTCCCATATTTTTTCTCAGAGTGAGTTCTAGCAAGGAGGTTGATAACCCCACTACTGTGGAGTGTAGTGGAAATGAGAGACGATGATATTTGAGCCAGGAACCACTTAAAAGCGAGTTTTATCCAAGTCAGTGGAGGAACATTGCCAAATGAAAGCGTAATAGTTGAGAGACCTGTGTTGGTGTGGGTCCCACCGAGTGTCATGTGGAAACCAAGACACTAGGCCCACCCTTGTATGATCCACAGGAAGTGTTATGATCTAGTAGCTGCTGATAATGCCCAACTTATTTATAAAAATGTATTTTTAATATTTTTCAATTAAAAAAATTTGTATAAAATCAGGAATTAGGCACAGAAACATAATTTTTTTTAGAGAATACCTCTTATTCCATACACTCTTTAAAAATGAACCTAAAACCATGACTCTCTTGGGAAAAAATATAGTGCAGGAGGAGGGGGTAAATAAAAAATTCGACCACAACCAAAAAAATTTTAAAAGTTTATTAAAAATTCAGTGGCATGAAAGATCTAGCCTAAACATTCAGTTTGATTTATAATAGCAATACATTGCACCACTTATTCGGTAGTAATCAGTAATTAACTTTGACTGCTAATACTAAAAACTAAGATAGGGCTGGTCAGACCACTTTTACATGATACACCTCATGTGCTCAGTTATGGTTCTTGCTTGAGGTGCCTGACCTTCCATTTGTGGTTTTGGTGGTCTAAGGCCTTGGTACTTTTAGCCTGTCAGTCACTGTTTGTAGAAAGCTCTGGAGTGGCTGTTACTGAGCTAGGATGAGGAATTCTCCTCAAAGAAATTGGATATCCAATATCTTCCACTGTAGGGCCATAGAATTTATGGCATCCTGGGGAATTTTAGAAGCAACAGTAAGATTGGTATGCCTATACTAGTTGCTGTCACACCTGTGTTCAACAGGGGAATGTGCTGCTTATGATCCAGACCCTGGTGGGAAGTTTACTGGAAAATTTGCTTGGGATAGGCTAGCACTAATTGGCACTGTTATATCACTGATGGCAATGGGCAAAGTTTGCTTGATGAAGGTACTGTAGTTTCTGTTGCCATTTGTGAAACCAGTAACACAGACACTGGCACTGGAGGAGCCACCTCACTTGGGAAAGGACTGAAGTCTGGTACAAGAAGATTGTCTTCTGCTTCGAAGGAATGTTCTGAAACTATGTGATATTCCCTTTGTTTTGTTCTGTGGAAGGAGCTGGTTCCTCTGCTCAGTGCTGGCACTGGGGCCATGGGAAAAGTCTCCCTTTTGGTACTGGCCTGTATAATTGGCAGGCTGTTCTGGAGGGAGATGCATAGTGGAATATTATACGTTGGGGGGTGGAAATGGCCTGGATGCGGGAGGAGTAACTCCCATAATAGGACACTGGGAAAGAAAAGCTGGAGGAACCTGAGAGGCGCCAACTGGCATGAAAGGCAATGAACTCCTGCCATAACCACCTGTGGAGGTTATGCCTAGAAGGACTGGTGATTTTTCTGCTGGCACTGGTGGAGGGGTGTGAGAACGTAACTGATCTGCAATTCATATGGGATGCTCAATATGCTGATGAGGGAGTGTCGGTTGAGTAATAGGTGTACCATCACAATTAGATCCAAGACGGGAGGAAGGGGCCTGGCATGATTCTCACTGGCACCAGCTTCCGCTTGATGCATTAAACTTGCTATGGCTTCACCTTCGACTTATGCAAGCGAGTAGTATAGTCCCTAGACAACTGTTCAGTAAGAAGTGCAAAGTTTTTGTTAACTGTTCTATACCATGGCCATTTGTCAAGTCACTATTAGCTGAGTGATGTGACTGAATTTGCTCTGGTGGAGTAGGATTAGGATCTACATCTGCTTTATTCTCAGTTGTACCAACCAGTTGCTGGTTCAAGGTGGAGGGTTGAGACAGATCCTTAGGCAGATCCAGGCCTGGGAGAGCAGTACTTTCCTGTTTGAAATCTGTAGCACCGACCTCTTGGGCATTGGAAACAGAGACAGGTACCCCTGGAATACAAGGGACTTCAGTGTTTTGAAGTGATGTTACTTCTGAAACCTGTTCAGCATTATGAGTGTCCTATTAAAGGACTCCAGGATTCCTCATCCTGGGAGGTTGGTGCTGCTTTGCACTTAGGAAGGATAAGGTCCATGTCTACCTGGAGTACAGGGTTCTCAGGCACTGGCTCAGCTGAGGGATAGTTTTATTACAAGAATTTACCATGGATTAGTAGCACTTAGGAGATTGAAAGCAGTCTTCAGGCACCAGACTGACTTCTGAGGATATATCGGGATCAAGGTATGAAATTAAGAAAAGCTCCAGGCTCCCAAAAGTTGCATAGAAATTAATTCCTACTGTTTCGATTAAGCTGCTAAATTAGAGATTCCTTCATATATGCTCAAACATATATGCATACATATAGTTTATGTTTATGTATATACAATATATATGTATATATATGTATGCACATATGTATGTATGTATATATGTATATGCACAGGCATTATGCTACAAATCTAGTTTAATATCTAGTTTTTCTCCTTGGAAATAATACTGAAGGGGATTATAACTGAAGTGGTTCATCACTTGGTGGACTCGACCCACCAAACAGCGAGAACCAACAATGTTCAGTAACGCCTTACCACTAGACCCTCTAAGGTAATGAACCACTTATCAGTTATAATTCCCTTTTGTTATTATATCTGAAGCAGAGTGAATTGGATATTAAGAGTAGATATTAAATGACATTTGTTGCTTAGTGTTTGTGTACTATATAAAATATCATTGTAATGGGATAAAGTATAGGCTCTGAGGTGGCAAATGCTTTCAGCCATATAAAGATATATGGTCATTGCAGTTTTAAAATATTCGACACATAAGCAAAAATTGTTTGTATCTTTGAATGGTAGTAGAGGAAGACCTAATAACAACTTGATTAAATAAAGAATGAATACTGATAAAACCTAACGGAATGCATGTTTCAATGCCAGACTCATCTTACTTGCTACCTAATACCTGCAGTTATTTTTATCTTAGTAGGTTGGCCTAGGCACCAATCACCTGTTTGAAATGTAACCTCTAGATAGGTATAGAATCTTCCAAGGATTGACTAGACAGTCAGATGTTGGATTCCAGCCTAGGTATGGCCATGTTCCCTGCCTATGCTTACAATGAATAGTCAGGCATATTCTTTACACATTCCTGTCTTTTCCCACATAGCTGACAACAGTGAATCTACTACACCTTATGTTCATATGATAATGGGTAGTTATTGTAATTGTTCAGTGACTAGTTTAGGAAATAATGACTCTTACTGTCTTGTCTAAGATACAGGTGGGTGATATAAAGGCTTGCGTGTGGATGAGGATTTCAATGTTCACCATAGTCAGTGGCTGAATTCTGCTTCTCCTACTGATTGCCATGGCCTAAAAACTTTTGACTCCTCTAAATTCGACTTTGTACAAATCTAATCTGGCTACACAGAAGTCTGGTAATTGCTTGGACAGAGTACTCACTGGGTCCCTTGGTATTACAACCAGTGTGGTTGGTTTTCCAGTTAGGAATTCTTTTGCCCTGATCCTTTATGTGTCATTTTCCTGTAAGTTGTACAAAAAATCTCGAGCAAACTGAAACAGCAGTTGGATTGATTGCTCACATTTATATTGGTCATAGTTGAATAAGGAAGTTGAGGCTGCTGTTCCTTTAAATGAAAGTCTTGTCTACAAAATTCAGAGGTGTATATTTTTTAGTTGTTGTATTAAGGTCAAAGTAAGGATTGTGCACTTGTTTGCTATGAGAAACAGTAGGTTTAGTGTTGGAAAAGCAATAGATCTGATTTGATATAGAATAATTATACTCCACTAACGCTGTGGCTCAGAGAATTTGCACTTCAGCCGGAAATGAATACCATGGTACTGTAAACGAAGCCATTTTCGTACAACTCGGCAGCATAAATGGTAGGTTAGAGAGTCTCTTTTGCATAAACATGTTGCCTGTGTGACTCGGTGTTTGGTAGTAACCAGAATATAGTGAAATAGAGTATGTTTCATTTGTTTTTTTCTGAAGCCACATTGACTAGTTTAGTCTGTGCAACGTTAGTCCTGTGAAATGTTTATTTTTTTTTTTACCTTCTTACCAATGGAAGTCAGACCAAAATTGTATATGTCATTTGTTTTTTTTGTGTGAATGGTAATTAGTATAGCTTTAGGTTATTAGTTATTTTTTGACATGTAGATGGTATTCATTTTACGAGTGTTGGAGAATTATACTTCATTACCTAAATGTTGGATTATCCTACTTCCCAGTTTCTATAATTACCACATTTTTAAAAGTTTTTGAGTGCCGGTTGGCGAGTAGTTCAAATGCCTATGTCGAAAATTATTGTTTGTTCTCCAGTATACTGTTTGATTTCACAAGAGCTTGGGTGATTGTAAAGCATTCTAACAATTTCCCTTGTTGTACAGAAATCTGAATTCTAGTCATGAGGTTCATGTGATTGGTTCTTGTTTAAATGTTGCTTTAGACAGTGTTAATCAAGATACCCTAATATTTTAAACTCATGAGAGGCAGGAGATAATTTCATAGTATTATTATTGAGTGTTTATTAAAACGAGTGTATTACAAAGAGTGGTTGATGGAGAATACCACAACTACCATAATGCAACCTCTGGTTTTCTAGTTAGTATTCTAAAATCATGTAAAGCGATTCTACTCTGCTTTTATTCTACATCCCAATTTTAGCCTACGTATATGTAGTAGTTGCTGAATCTCTCAACATAGTATAAATTATGGAGGAAGAATTTCTACCATTATGTGCAAGTCCTCTTGAAGATGTATTAGAAAACTAGAGACGAAACCAGTCATGATTTATACCATATGTTTAATTTTTCCCTATGGTAACTCTGCATCGTGGGTAGATTTATGACTGTTCCCCACCACCCTGATCTTTTGGCTGACTGTATTTTTTAATCCAAATGCAGTATAGTGTTCTGTTTTATTCGTATAGTAAAATCTAATTTTAGGAACATGTCTAACTTATCTTTTCTTGATTGGACAAAAAGTGTTACATTAAAGATCACTTTCAAGAATTCAGGAGACCTTTTTGTCATGAGCCAATGCATCTGCTCCTGCATATTTTGAATATTGTTCCCCAGTTTGGTCTTCAGCAGCTGACTTGAATCCTAAATTGTATGATTAAACTTGTAATCTTCTCTTATTTCTAAAATGTCGTTCCACGTCAACCTTTCATTCGTCCATCGCATTTTCTTCTTACGTTTTAGATTCATAAACTCATATATACTCTCTGGTACAGTCGCCAACAACTTTCGTATGATTATTACTTGCTTCATTAAATTTCTTATTTCACATTTATTGTCAATCCCTGGTACCCATGGTTTATTTAGCTCAAAATGCTTTTAATCACCAGGGCATATAGACATACAGATTTGCCACAAGGAAAACTGAAACATCAGGTATAAATTATGACTTGTTTCGCCTCTAGTTTTTAATTACATCTTCAAGAGGTCTCATATATAGAAGTAAAAATGTACAATATATATGCAAGAATGATAGTACAAACAAACATATAGACAGATGGAAAACTATTCACGCCTGATTGCTAAAAAAAGAAGGGTGATGAACAGTAAATTTATTAGCTAAGGTCACTGTTCTATTTACAAATCTTGTTTATCTATGCAAGCGGTCTCGTGTCTTTGCTGAAGGCCAAAGTAAACTACCCTCCTGAAAATCTATAAATTTTATAATTTTTTCGAAATAATGAAATAAGGGGATTGAGTTTTTACATTCCATGACTGATATTCATATTCTTACAAAAGCTTGCTTTTATTTACAAAACTGGATTCAGTAATATCACTTTCCAGTTTATTGCATTGATTAACTCATTATTCCTATCCAATTGATGGCATGATTGTTTTCATTAACTCGAACAAAATTGCATTGTTCTCTTGTGCATGTTTTATACATTTTTATGCCGATCTAATCTTTTCCAGCGATTTTCCAATTTGACCAGTATAAAAATTGTCACTTGAGTTACATGGGATTTGATATATGGATACTTTAACATTTTTGTGTTATTATTTTTAAATGCTACATTAATAACTATATGGTAGACAAGTAGTAGGTTTTTGTGATGTTATCATGTGACTTCATTTTTGCACTATTCTTGAGTTGTCTGATACAGAATCAGGATATTTTAATTTGTTGCCTGCATTCTTGATTAAATATATTTTATCATCCACTATGGTTACATGAGCGTAATGCTCTTTAAAACATGGCTGTGAGAAATAATTTCAACTCTGTTGCTTCGCCATAAAAAACTTTACTTAGGCAGAAATATTGGTAGGTTTTCTGTATACCGTCTTTAAACTTGTTATTACTCTGTATTAGGCAGTCAAAGGAGGGTAAACAGTCATCTTCCATTTCCATAACCAATTTTAATGAGTGGACCAGTTCAATTAATTTACCAAAGAAAGAATTTCCATTTGTGTTCTTTAGCCAAATACATAGGTATCTTGTCATCATACCTGAACCATATGAAATTGCGTGAAATTGTTTTCTTTCATATTATTTGAAAAAGAAATCTTTTTACAATTTGCTTAAGACTGGAAAGAGACTGTCACCCGTAATCATACTAAATTTCTGAGGATAAAATTTCGCGTTGAATTTAATTTTACATTCGTTTATTCATATTTTAGTAAATTCTCTTGAAGTATTTTTGAAAAATAGTATATCTTTAAGATATCAGATAAAAATGCTAACATATCATCATTTACTTTTGTGAATAATGATACAATATCAAAACTCACAAGCATGGGATCACTGTTAATTTGTACATTCTCTTATGTATTTATTAAGTCGTTCACGGTAATGATGGTGAGGTCACACGCAAAATATTTTTATTATTCCTTTCGTTTCCTTTTAATAGTTCTCTAACTTTTGTCTTTTATTCAAATAGTTTACACCCTATGGGATTCTTAGTTAGTTCTTTGTATGCAGTTTCATCACTCGAAAGATTGTTCATATTTCTCCTACAATCATTTTATTTGATACATTTTGTACATCATTTTATTTTATGCAGTGATTTCATTCGGTGTATCAAATTTGTCAGCTTTCCTCATGTGCATAATTTTATGACTTTCCAATTCATTGTTCATATTTACGTAGAAAATTCTGTCTTCACCGGCAATGTCACCGTACTTTTCCATACAGCATCACCTCGCAGTAGAGGACAAAGCGAAATTCACCCAGTTGCCGATGGCACAAATATTTCCATCCAAGTGTTTGGTGGATAGGTCGACGACATTTTCATGACTCTCATTTTGTTCCGGCTGTGTCCAAGTGACAGAATGATGTTGCTCGTCGTGTAGTTGAATTGCTAGGACTTCAGAGGCTCAAATTGTGTGTTAATGCTTTCGTGTTGAGCGTGATGCGTGAGTCTCCTTTCATATTTTAATTGGTGTGTCCTATTTATCTTGATATTTCTTGCACAGGGTTTATTCTTGACTTTACGTAGTTGTTTCCCTGTTGGAGCCCTTGCGGCCGTAGCATTTTCCTTTTTTGAAGTCTAATTGCAGGCTATTTAATAAAGATATGTACCCACGCATGTATATACACGCGTATATATATACGTACGCACACAGATATATATATATAGGATAGATATAGTATATATGTTATATATATATATATATATATATATATATATATATATTATATATATATACGTACGCACACGCACAGATATATAATATATATATATATATTATATTAATATAGAGTATATTTATATATATAATATATATATGATATATATATATATATATATATATATATATATAGATATATATATATATATATATATATATATATATATATATATCTATATATATATATATATATATATATATATATATATATATATATATATATATATCCATCCTTGTGGATATTTTGGGAAAATTTAATCTGCGCCAAGTCATGGAAGCCCGATAAAAGTATAAGTAATTTCAAAGAACATTCCTTATCTCATGTCCTTTCATTGCTTACATCTTAGAAATTACTAGTAGTATAAATAATGTTCTTTTGTACTACTAAAACATACATTGTTTGTTTTGGGATGCACAAACTAACTGAAATACAGTGTGTGTGTGTGTGTGTGTGTGTGTGTATACAAACGTTATCTTTGTGATTATATAATAAACAATAAACAATAAATAACGTAACGGGGATGTAACCTAGTAATATAAGTATTACACATTCATGTTATTTTATTCACATTAATAAAAAAAATTGACGCGAATATAACGCATTATCAGCTGATTCTTCAAAACACTGGAGCTAAGAACAATGTCTTACTTTTAATCCTTCAGTATATTAGTTTTTCACTTGTGACGTTGTTTTACATCCACAGCGATGATAAGTGAATCAAAATAAAAAATTTTAAAAGACAGACGGACTCGAAAAATAAGGTGCTAATTGAGCGGCGATAATTCGAGGGTAAAGTTGACGTTCTATGGCTTCTTTGGGACTGGTTGAAGACAGATGAATTCTTCACGGGGAGAGTCTTCATTTATCTTGTACCTTTGTTTTTGAAATAGTCTTACCCATTTGGTCTCGCTTTTTCCTCTAACCTGCCGTCGCCTTAGTTTTGCGCGTCAGAATGTGCTGTTAACAATATCTGCAGTAGAGCACCCTATGTATAGTAAGCCTTTTCTTTCCGTGCCTCGTCCTGTATTATTTCTGTACCTCGTCCTAAAATTAGATACTTTTAGTCTTCTGTAAAAGAAAACTATTTTTCTGTCCGTCATCAGACCTTAAAAACTACTGAGGTTAGACGGCTGCAAATTAGTATGTTGATCATCCTACCTCCAATCAGTAGACATACCAAATTGCAGCCCTCTAGCCTCAGCCTCGGCAGTTTTTATCGATTACTCAGGGAGTAAGCCTACTTTGTTGTTGTTGTTTTTTGTTTTTGGGGGAGGGGGTAGGAAAGCCCTATGGAAAAGCCTAAAAAGGTATGGAAAAGGTATTTTACGTTGAGTTAAAGATAAAGGAATTTTAGGATAGGATATTTATGATTTATTTTTTAGAAGGAAAATGTAAAAATTTATGTCCATGTTAAACAATACAGAAAAATAATTTCTAGTAAAATATAGAGTATTTATTTTAGTGTTTGTGGGTGAAACAGTTTTATATTTGACCGTAGATTTTTCCACGTTTTAATTTAGTTGGAATATTGAATTTAGAGGCTGTGTTTCTGTTCGATTACTTTGTGTTTCCACTTATAATTAAGAATGAGCGTGTTTCATTTGTGTCCTTTATATTTGATCCTTGTTGTTAGTATAAGTGGTACTAAGTATGAGTATTAAGTACGAAGACCACTTCACGTTAAGTTATGCACATAATGTTTCCCTCTTATGCCTGAGGGGAAATCTTGCGCACTTCTCGAGTAAGCTGGCGATCAGACCACGTCTTGTTTTATGTAAGGTTAAAGTTAGCCATGATCGTGCGTCTGGCACTGCTGTTGGCACTAACAACATAAGCCACCACCGGGCCATGGCTGAGAGTTTCGTACAGCATTATACGCTATGCAACAAACTCAATTGCGCTGAAGAAACCTCGGCTCATTTAAATTTTTTTTGTTTTTAATTTTACATTGGAGGTGGGATGCCACTCAGTACCTTCATCCTTTCCAGTCTTGAAGAACAAGAGCTCTCAAAGCTGAGCAGGAAGAAAGTTCCTAAAGTTTAGCACCAGAGGACAGAACGTCACCATACATTGCAAACGTAATTATGAGAAATATTTGAGAAATGGCTGGCCTGAATGGACTTCCTTCAAGCGCCGTTCAGTTAAATTCTACGGTTGGTGGTTGGCTCTTCTAAGGTTTCTTCATTGTCATGATGACAGACTTCTGTTCCTTTTGATTATTTATTGCGAAGGTCAGTATGTCACGTTGAGGCCTCAAAGTTAATGGAGTGAGTGAATAGTTTGTTTTATTTATAAAAAGGTAACAAATAGCTTGGTAATGAATGACTTATTCCATCTAACTATCCTGAAAAGAAACGGTTTGATATACGTTCTTTTGGGTGGGCCACTAGTAACGTAGTCCGAGCATTCACTCTTTTAGCCGATTCTCTTGGAAAATGTTTTGTCAGAATTCTGGTAAATAATTACAATGGGATAAGTATTTAATGCTGTAAATCACTACCTTGAACGTATATTTTCTAGCATTAAGTATTTTACTTAGTCTACGAGTAGGCTTATGTTTTTTAAC
This sequence comes from Macrobrachium nipponense, assembly GCF_015104395.2. Lineage (NCBI taxonomy): Eukaryota > Metazoa > Arthropoda > Malacostraca > Decapoda > Palaemonidae > Macrobrachium > Macrobrachium nipponense. The sequence continues at coordinate 99,931,267 of NC_087206.1, read as the reverse complement.
GATTAAGTTGGATTTTCAAAAACCCTTTAAAGTTTAATTTTTAACCAAAATTTGTGCGTAAACCTAGGAGAATTGATATGCACATCTGAAGAGCGCTGATTGACTTATCAGATTTTTCATGTTAAGAATCGTAAGAGGACACATACCTACTGTAGTAAGAGAGATGGCCAATCACTCCTTTTGAAACAAAATGGCTTGGGAGGAGGAGGAGGAGGAGGAGGCACAAGCGTTGAGGACGATAAAAATACCAAGCAGCAGCTGGTGCAAATCGTCAACCAGCTGGCAGATTTCAGCGCCATGACACAAAAGGCTTGCCATTTACATTTCCTCCTACCACTGCTACTTTGCCCCCAGTTTTTTTCCTCTCTCTCTCTCTCTCTCTCTCTCTCTCTCTCTCTCTCTCTCTTTGAGTTAACATTTCCATTACTACTACTAATCTGTCAGTCATCCTCTCTCTCTCTCTCTTTCTTTCTTCATTCACGCTAACATACATGTCCAGTGCCACTTTTCCGTCAGTCTCTCTCTCTCTCTCTCTCTCTCTCTCTCTCTCTCTCTCTCTTTAGGGGGAGTAATGCCTGCAATGTACCTTTTTGCGGTGCACAGTAGACAATACTTAAGGGTTTTTGCAGCGTCCCTTCAGGCCCGAGCTACGACCTTTATTTATTTATTTATTTATTTATTTATTTATTTATTTATTTATTTATTTATTTATTTTTAAAATCTACTTTACTTTCGCTCTAACCGCCTTTCTACCACCTTGCCATCCCACACTCTCTCTGATATATTTCATCGTGTGACTGCGAGGATTTCCTCCTGGTAGATAGAAAAAAATAAATAAATAAGTAAATAAAAAAATAATCTTAAAAAAGAAAAAAAAATGTATATACATATAACACTTAGACATACGATTAGTGTAAGGAGCTGACAGCTACCTCATGCGTCAGAACAGAGGCTTTGGAACCTCTTTAAATAACGCAGGGCAGATGCTTGCAGGTTTCCAAAGACCAGTATTGGAGGGATCCCGGGGCAACTGGAGATGCAGAAATGGAGTGTTGCTATTGTGCCCCGTTAAGCTCACTTCTTCATGTAATGAATGACAACCCCAGCAACCACTACCCTGTGGGTGAAGGCTAAACTGCTTTGAGGTTGCGGAGCTTTTGTGCCTTGTTGGAGTCCTAGCCAACTAAAAACCCCAGACGAGCTTCTGTGCCTTTGACTGTGGAACTTCCTACCCGTGGGGCCTGCTGGTTTGGCCATTGTGGCCATTCCTTGGGGATTTTCATGGTTGGAGGAGAAGCATTCAGGCAATAAGATTCTGGCTGTTCATGGCTGTTGGTAGTTTAGTAATTTAAGGGATGCTGCTGTTCACTCCTGGTGGAAAATCATTTGCTTAGGCTAATTGTGTTGCTCAGTTGGGAGCTGTGATATGTTTGGGATTGTCTAACAACATGGAGACTGTATGTTAGTGTGGCAGTGATAAAAGGTATCCTGGCGACGAACTATGGAAAACTGTCCATGGATAAGCGGATGCGGCAACTGTGGGGGTTACTCAACCACGCCACGCCCCCTTTTTCCTTTTTCTACTGGTCAGAATAGAAAGAATACTGAATTGAAAGCACAAGTAGAAATATTGAAACCAAGACACAAACAGAAATGACTCAAGAAAAGTTAAAATTAAAGCACACGTGCAAAATGGTGCATGACTATAAAGAGGCATGCGCATCAAAGCTAGGTAGTCTGTGTCTGTCTCTCCTGTCAACAAGAACAGGAGATACAGGAGATAGATAAACTGGGGAGGGAAGTAGAAGAATTGGCAAAGGAACTAAAGGACTTGACAAAGGACAAACTTGAAGGCAAGAAAAGAGAAGACAGTATGGAAAAGGAAATTGGAGACCTGCGAAGAGAAGTTGCAGACATTAAGAGAGAAAAACAGGCATTGAACAACGACATAGTAGAAAACGGAGAGAGTATAGTGGAGATTAGAAAACAACTGCTTAAGACCCAAACCAGAAATGAAACAGAAGCAAGCACCAGACTATGTACAAAGAAAGAAGCTTACAAGGACAAAAATCATGAATTCAAGAGAGCTGTTGGTAGAAGAGTAATAACAGCCAGAAAACACAATTGTCCCCCAAAAGGAATCAACATAACGAATAAATTTGCTGTGCTCTCAGAAGCAGATGAGGGAACAATCTTAATCGGAGACTCGTTAGTAAAAGATCAGGGCTTAAATTTTGTGGCCAAAAATAGAAGTAAGTGAAAAGTTAATTCTTACCCAGGTACAGGAGCAAAGAAGATAGCCAAGGCAGTGAAAAAAAATCAAGGTAAATAATAGAAAAAGTGCAATCATAGCGCAGAGAGGAGGAAATGACTTGTTTCTAAAAGATGGAAGAACTGGCCAAACAGAAGGTCTTGTAGCCAACCTGACTAATGTTGTAGATAACATCCAAGAAGAAAACTGATAACGGCATTCTTATAGGACTTTTGCCCAGAACCAAAGTAAGCCACTACTCCCTTAGCAAGACAATAATTGGAATCAATGACAGACTGGAGCTAATAGGCCAAGAAAAAGGTGTTAGGTTTGTAAACTTTTGGGACAGATTTATAGAGAATAAAGAACTATACAAAAGAGATGGAACTCACTTGAATTTGGAAGGAGCAAAACTAATAGGAAATCTTCTCAATGAAAACCTCTTGAAATACCCCAGTGAACCGAACTTTCAAGGGAAGAAGTATAAAAGCTCCTAGAATTTGGTTAGTAATAGCACTGCAGGCAACAGTGAAAGTAAGGGAAACTAATAAAGCCACCGAGGACAAAAGATAAGATAGAAAAGTCCCTCAGAGTGGCGCAGTTTATTGCACAATCAGTTCGGAACAAAGTAGATCTCTTCAAATTATTAGTTGCAAGTGAAGAATTAGACATGATAGGTATCACAGAAACATGGATACATGAGGCAACAAGAGACTTTGTAGGAGAGTACCAAATAGCTGGATACAAATTGTTCAAAAAAGATAGACTGAATAAAAAAGGTGGAGGTGTTATGTTATATGTCAGGGACCACCTCAGTCCATGCAAGAAGTGATTGGCATCAATATAAACAGTCTAGGGAAGAAGATAACTCTAATACTAGTGTACAGACCTCCCCACCAAACACGAATGTCTGATGAGGAGCTGTATGCACTACTAAGAGAAGAGATAAACGACAAACTCTGCATAATAATGGGAGATGTCAATGCAACAGTACATTGGGACACGATGACCTCCGCATCAAACGTAGAAGGAGAGACTATAAGATTTTGTAAAAAATGAATTCCTCCACCAGTGGACTGACAAACCTACTAGAGGAAACAGCATACTAGACATCATCCTATGAACAGAAGATAATCTAATGTCTGACTTCTCAGTAGGTCCAAATCTAGGCAAAAGCAACCATAAAATGATCTCATTTCAAATTAATGTTCAGTGTAAAAAAAGAGAAGAAGATATTAATAAGATAGACTACCATCGACAAGACCTAAAATAGTTAAAGTAGTAAATTAAAAATCTTGAGTACGATGAGAACACAGGCATAGATAAACAGTATGAAGCCTTTCTAGAGTAAAACACAGATAAACGCTCTAGATGTATACCATTAAGGCAAATACTAATAAATGGCTACCCTCAGCCTAAGTGGTTCAACACAGAAATTAAAAATGGAATAAGAGAAAGAAATCAATGAACTCATACCCAACACCAGTAGAAGCAAGCAGGGGTAAAGAACTCTGTAGATTAGTAGACAAATTAGTAAGAAATGCAAAGATAATGAGGATAAGAGAGTTGCATCAGTTTGTAAAGAAAACCCAAAAGATTTTTTTGCGCATGTTAGTAGTAGGAAACCAATAAAAATAGCATAGGTCCCAGGTCCCCTAAGGGACAATAGAGGTAACCTGGTGAACTCGGACTTGGAAAAAACAGTTATTAATTAAGTTTTTTACTGGTGTTTTCACAATTGATGGCACTATGTCAATACAGAAAGGACATTAAAAACAAAATAGACAAACTCAACAAGTTCAAATCTCCTAGCCTGGATGGGATTCATCCAAGAGCAATTAAAGAGCTAGAAGAGGAGATAATTCCTCACCTACATAAACTCTACAGAAAAAATGCTGAACAAAGAAAGGCACCAAAAGGATGGAAAGTAGGTAATGTGCCCCAAGTTTACAAAAAAGGTCCAAGAGAAGAGCAGGGAAATTATAGACCAATCTGTCTAACGTTGGTCGTTTGTAAGATTTTTTAGTCCATAATTGCAAATCAAATTGTGGATCACATTGATAGAAACAACTTGTTGTTAAACAGCCAACACGGTTTCAGACAAAACAGATCCTGTCTATCAAACCTCTTGAAGTTTTTTCCATAACATGCTTGGTAGTAGAACAATAGATATACTCTACTTAGATTTCCAAAAGGCTGCTCAAGAAACTAATGTAATAAATGGTGAAGGATCAGAATGGGCAAATGTAACAAGCGGAGTTCCTCAGGGTTCTCTTCTTGGCCCTCTCTTGTTTTCTATTTACATTAACGACATTGATGTAGACTTAACTAGCAGGATAGCCAAATTTGCAGATGACACCATAGTAGGTGGAAATGCAACAGAACCAGATGCGTTGGAAAGTTCAAGAAATTATCCAATGAAAATAGGAGCGGTCAAAAAAATGGCAAATGCATTTTAACTTGGATAAGTGTAACGTGTTACAAATAAGAACAAACAACCCTCATGCCAGCTACATGCTGCTTGGGAATGGCATAAATAATGTAGAACAAGAGGAGGACCTTGGAGTCATTATTACCAACGACTTAAAATCCACAAAACAGTGCATAAAAGCTGAAAAGAAGCCAAAGAAATTTAAAAGAGGCAGTTCAAATACAGAAACAAGGAAACAGTGCTGCAGCTTTACACATCAATAGTTAGACATCATCTTGAATATACAGTACAGCTTTGGTCACCAACACTAAGAAAAGACATAAATAGATTAGAAGGGGTACAAGCATGAGGCACGAAGTTAATTTCATCCATCAGACAAATAGGTTACTGAAGACGAATAGAGAGCCTGAACATGTATGGCTTAAGGTGCGTCCACACAGTCGAACAATGTCCGACGGACAAACATTGTTACCAATTAACAATTGTCTGCTGGTCTTTACCTTGTGAGGAGAGTAAAAGCATTGGCGAACAACCTCATCTGGTACCACTGTTTGTAGCCAGATCTACTTCCATCGTTTCAACGCTTATGACGTCATCCTGCTTCGCCTGTGATATGGTAACAAGGTTTGTCCGTCGGACATTGATCGACCGTGTGGACGCACCTTTAGAAACACGACAGTTGCGAGGACAACTAATAGAAACATTCAAAATACTGAAAGGCATAATAAAAGTAGACAGTAACCTATTTACATTAAACGAACACCAGACAAGAAATAATGGATGGAAACTAGAACTGAAGAGATATAACACATCCCATTGTGGGACCTTCTCTACATACAAGATATGTGACACATGGAATAAAGTGCCACCAGAAGTTGTAAACAGCAACAGTGTGGAATTTAAAAGAAAGCTAGACAAAATCATTAGGACCCTGTGAATGAACGGTAAAACCTGCTCCTAGAGATAAGTGAGCACACGATGACTCCTCGGATGGACTAACAAGTCTTTGAGACATCCTAATCCTTGTAATTCCTTGTAACTCTCTCTCTCTCTCTCTCTCTCTCTCTCTCTCTCTCTCTGTCCATTTATGTTATCATTATCACTTTAACTTCTCTCTTTCTCTTTCTCCCTCATCCTTTATGTTAACATCTTCATTACCACTACTTCCGCCCCCTCTCTTTCTCTCTCTCCATTTATGGTATCATCATCACTTGTACTTCTCTTTCTCTCGCTTCATTTACGTCAACATTTTCATTACTGCTACTACTACTACTACTACTACTACTACTATCTCTCTACATTTATGTTAATACTGGAATTGCTACTTCTCTCTCTCTCTCTCTCTCTACATTTATGTGAATATTGACAGTGGTACTTTCCAGTCAGCCATTGTTGTTTCCCCTTTTTTCCATCTATTCAGTCATGCTACCTTTATCATTGTTAATTTACTATTAACCATTCTCCTACCTCTCTATGGCCATTGTTAACTTACCTTCAGCGATTCTTTCCATTTTCTCTCATTGACTACTTTTGTCCGTCGCTTTCTCTCCTTATTGATGTTACCATTGCCATTTTTTCTTACCAGTCATTTTGGTTTGGCGCCGTGTTCGTGCTGGCCCCTTCGTTTCCTCTCATCGTAGACTGCAGTTATTTACCTCTTGTCTTTTTCCCCCGTTCTTGCCATCGTTCAAAATTTCCTTGTGTTTTCCTTGTACTCTGTTCCGAAGTTGTTTATGGCGAGAATTTGGTTTAAAAGATCATTAGATATTATTTGATTTACATAGATAAATTCTTGTATAAATTATGTGTACGCGTATCGGATTCAAACACAGACACACACACTCAGATAGATATGCAAATGATGGTCGAAAGTTCCTGTACAAGAAATATATAATTTAAACTACAGAAGGATTTTACATCATTGTGGATTGTATCCCCTTATACAGATATGTATTTATTGATTTATTTGTTTATTGATTAGCTGAGACTTACAATATTCAAGTGAGACAGATAGAGAGAGAGAGAGAGAGAGAGGAAACCACATTTCAATGAAACAGTTTATTAATGGCTGTGCACTCCGCGACTCGTCTATAGTAAGCCCCTAGGATGAAAATAGGTCTGCTGGGTTTACGTTTGTCCGTCTGTATAAAAGAATATGTTATTATCTTGGCAGGTCTGTATTTACGCGCTCGGTGATGCCAGATGCACCACCGTCTACCATTCGGGCAAAGCAGTGGCGCCAATTTTCGTCCTCCCCTCCATCCTACCTAACTATAACCCCTCCACTATCAATCGTGGCCTTCCCCTCCGCATTTCTGAACAATTCATTTGTTACCAAATTGTATACTAATTTTTAACACTTTAGTAGAGTAAATTATTGAAGATTTTAAGCTGAATCATCACAATTATCAAGTATTTATGTGGAGAGAGAGAGAGAGAGAGAGAGAGAGAGAGAGAGAGCGAGAGAGGCTGGCTCCTCTGCCTTGGGGCGTAGCTCTGCACTCCGCTCGTTTCTAAGGGTATGTATTAGTCTTTTATTCATTCCTTAGAGTACATATTGACTAGTTTTCTAATATTTCTACTTTTCGATCTGTGTTGTTCTCTACCCTCGCTCTTTATTGTGTATGCGCGCTTATTTCCTATTACTAATAATGGTGTGATATGGACGGGGTTCCCTACATTCTCTAGGCTACAAATGCGACTTCTCCACGTTCCTTGCTGTCTTTCCCCTTGCTTCGTAGAATATTGGATACGCCACTTTTCCTGGCAATTCCAGATATGTACTGCCTCACTTTCATGCCTTAGTGCACTTATGTACTTACAAGGGGATATGTACTTTCATTTCCTTTCATTCCATTGATACGAGTTTGTTTTCTCTCTTTCTGTGAGCATCTATATCCTCTTCCCTTCTTATGGTTCAAATACACCTCTTTCCCCTCACTCTGAAGGCAGACACCCTACGAGTGGCAGCGTTGCAGGAGAAACTAGGGCACGGCGTGCAAACTTCATAATATCCTGCCCCTGTGCCCTACCCGCCGTGGTGAGCAGACGGCTCAGGTGGGCAGACTAAGGCCAGTCATGCTCCACATTTTTGCTCCTGACGTAAGCGGGAATAAACTAGCTGAGGAGAGAGAGAGAGAGAGATCTTTCATACATATGGATAGATATATAGACAGATAGGTAGGTAGTAGGAGAAAAGCATCTTATAAAGATAGATATATTGATAAGCGGGGAAAAAGGCAAGTAAAGCGACATAGAGGGAGATATTGGAATAAACTTGAGATTTTTAAGAGATCTGAAGGATTATACAGGTACTGGTATTTATTTTTCTGTTTACGTTCTTCCTTACGTCCTGAGAGCAAGAAGACCTGATTTAAGGAGACGTATATGGTTCATGATGTATTTGCGGATGTGGAGAGAGAGAGAGAGAGAGAGAGGGTTTCGGTATAGTTACGTTTGTTTTCTACCTCATTCCAAGAATTGCCGGTAGAATGATTCCACCCTTCCGGACACTGTTCCCAATAGTTGTTCGAAGCAACGATACCAGATCTGACTTGGGTACTGAAAAATACAAGAGGTCAGACCAAGATAGAATATGGCCTTTTATTGTGGTCGCTGACATGACCGGTGGCCTGGCGTCCCATTCATCTGGCAGGATAGCAAGGAACTTCTCTAGCTAAAATTTTAAGCTCTCTCCATAGGTCGATAAATGATGGTTGGAATGCAACGAGGGGGCCAGTTTCATAGGTTAAGTTAGACAGAAGTCTCAGTATTCTATACCTTCCGTTCTTACGACAGTACCATCCGTTCTTACGACAATATTCTATACCTACCGTTCTTACAACAATATTCTATACCTTCCGTTCTTACAGTGGAACGTGTTTAATTTCATTATGGTCTTCCATGATGAGGAAAGGCATATAGGTTTTTTTTTTTTTTTTTTTTTTTTTTTTTTTTTTTGCTAATATGTTAGGTGGGGAGGCTATATGAGGTGAACAGTAATCTAAGGTATTGATATAACTCTTCTTGAAAATATTATCAGCATATCGATGTCGGCCATTGACGATAGCCCTTTATAATTGTGATTGAGCTGACCAAGTTAGGTCATCAGAGATAGTGTCTCCAAGGTCGGTAACTTACGGCCTGTGCGTTTGGATCAAGAGAATGAACGAAATTTCGTGATATCGTTGACGAAGGAGCGACTTCATTATCTATCCTTTTTTAACTCGTCCCCAGTCTTCTCGAAGAGTGATTTTGTAAGACGGGAGAATCGCTGGCGAATATGCAGTTGATAGCAGTATCTCATTACATATTATAATGAGGAGTACTGGGTAGGACCGCTCCTTTTGGAAACTCGGTATGACTTAGCTGGTTTGAGTGAGCCTTTACTGGATAATTGGAGCTCTCGGTTGAGAGCAAACTGTTTACCCAGATTCCCATGAGTCCACATATTCGCTGTTCTTTGAACTGACTGTCAACTAGAAAGATGTAAACTCTATCGAAAGCTTCAGCAAAGCCAAGATAGTGTCAGTTTCGTCCCCTGATTTTAGAATTCTGCTTATCTTCTCATTCTGAATCATTTCGTTCCTTTTACTGTACCTCCTTTAATCCTCTTTCTTCTATCTTACTTTCCACCCTCCCCTAACGGTTGATTCGTAGTGCAACTGCGAGGTTTTCCTCCTGTTACACCTTTCAACACTTTAACTGTCAATTTCCGTTTCAGTGCTGAATGACCTCACAGGTCCCTTTGGCTAAATTCTAAATTCAATTCAATTAATTCTGGATAATCATTTGAGGTAACACAGATCCCTATTGGATGAAGCCGTGTCAGTTAGTTCAGAGGATATGGTTATCGATTAAATATTTAACGCAATAATTTATTCCTCGTTGTTTTTTCAAAGACGTTCATGAAGTGAGGAGTTATCGATATAGGCCGGTGTGATGTTGGGAGATAGCTTTCACTCTATACTTGGGTGATAGAGAAGCGAAGGGTTTTTAAAAGTTTTTCCCAGTGTCCAAGAAACAGATTTTTTGTTTCTATTCGTTTTTGCCTGTTTTCAATAGCAATGTAGGCAAGTGGTCAGCCTCTGCCGTTAAGGTACTTCTGAAAGTGTTGCGTTCCTTTTCGGTCATTTCTTTGGTGAAATCGATATTTTAAGGGTTGGAAGGCCATATCCTCCCAGAGAGAGAGAGAGAGAGAGAGAGAGAGAAGGCATGACCTGAGTCGTGATTAGATATTTCCGTTTTATTTCACAGGAGGATAAAGAACGACACCAAACAAAAGTGACCAGTGTCAGCACTGGGAAGTGCGCATTTGTCGATCAGCAGCAAAACCTAGAGGAACGAACGCCTCAGTCAGTAGTAAAGCGGGTTAAAGTTAAATAACTATGAAGATTTAAATAGCAGGTCTGATTGA